>NW_008332152.1:2493904-2528402 GCF_000622305.1 Nannospalax galili | reverse complement strand
AAGAGAGAGAGAGGGAGGGAGGGAGGGAGGGAGGGAGGGAAGGAAGGAAGGAAGGAAGGAAGGAAGGAAGGAAGGAAGGAAGGAAGCAAACAAACACGGGGCTGAGGGAGAGCTCAGTCAGTAAACACGTTTCCTTTGTGAGCATAAGGATCTGAGTTTGATCCCCAGCACCCATGTAAAAAAGCAGGCATTGTGGTACAGATTTGTAATCCCAGTGCTGGGGAGGAGGAAACAGGAGGATTCCTAGGACTCACTGGCCAGCCAGCTTGGCCTACCGGGTGAGTCCCAGGCCAGCGAGAGACCTCGTCTCAAAAACCACAGTGGGCAGCTCCTAAGGAAGGACAAGTGAGGCTGTCATCTGGCCTCCACATGCACACACATACATGCACACATACATGCACACATGCACACATATATATACTTGTACACACATGCACATACTCTCTTCCTCCATCAGAGAGGAAGAAATCATTTCTGACTGGGGTAGGGTGAGGGAGAGGGGAACAGGCTACCCACACACACACTTCTGGCCACAGTGAGCACAGGTTCCTCAACTGGGCAATGCAGATACCCTTTGCTTTCTGTCAATGGCCATCCACACCCAGAGCAACGGTGACCCAGAGGAGCCCTGAGCTTTCCTGGCCCTCAGAGAGCTGATGTACCCCATTTCCTATAACCATAGGCCCTCAGAGAGCTCTGATGGGGATCCCAACCCCATCTCTTTCTGTTCCCCAGCCTTGCCCCTCAGGTGCCTGTAGCCTGGCTCCTACCATCAATGTAGGTTGGGATCTGCCCAAAGATGGTGAGATAGGAGTGGTAGACGACCCCACGGAAGATCCAGTCCACCCGACTCTCATTGTGGATGAGGATGGCCTGCTTGGCCACCCCGAAGGATACCACCCACACCGCCAGGAGGAAGAGGAAAAAGAAGACATCTTTCATCTGTAGAGAGCAAAACACAAGGTTGCACCTCCCACCTTGGACACCCTCCTCCCAAGACCACCATGTCATAGATGCAGGCTTCCCTACAACCTTACAGGGCATGCCCCAAGGTGTGGGAGGAGGTCAGACAATGGTGACCCCAAAGGGAAAGGGCTTGCAGCTGAGCAGCAGTGGACACAAGCTGGGAACCTGGGAGGGTGGCCTGGAGGACGTGCATCCAGAGACTCCGAGGGTGACACAGGGGCAGGACACGGGACTGGTGGTGAGCTCCAAGCCACCCTACCTCCTTCATGATTGGCACAGCCCTCAGTCTCCCTCACAGCAGGCACGTCCCCAGCCCCTCACAGGCAGCCCCCTCTGTCCTCACCATCCTCTTCACGATGATTATCTTGGGCCCCAGCGTCTTGCTGACAGTGAAGATGTGCATGAGGCGGAGGCAGAACATGATGAAGTCTAGAGACAAGATGATGCGCCCAGGGTACAGCGTCGCCGGGATGAGCCTGACAGTGAGCATGGCAAGCAGCACCTCAGACTCTGCCAGCCAGGCTTCCAAAGCCTCTGCCTGGCCTAGGGGTGACCCTTGGAGGCACAGGGCTCTCGAGGACTCTGGCTTTAATGTGTCAAAGCTGAAGATGACATCAGGGGCAGAATTTCCATGGAGAATCCAGCTTTGCTTCAGAATAGTCTAGAAGCCCAGCCATGAGGACATGCCAGGAAACAAGCAGGCTCGGCCATGTCCTGCCCACCTCACAAAGACAGTGAACCACAACCTCTCAGATGCATGAGCTGTCGAGAGTGGGATATAACCCAGCAGGGAGGGGCAGAAGGGACACCATGTGTCTGTGACTGGTGGCCTCTGCACATGGCAACAACCCAGGTGGACAAGGGGCGGTCACACACCCTGACAAGGCAGGCAAGGTACTGGCCACCACTACACCCACGGACAGGTGAGAACTGAGTTCCTGATCCTGTCCTGAGCTGGCTGGGCCCTGGTGCCATGCAGGGACATGGAAGGGCATCCTGGCCACTCACCGGCAGGTCAGCCCTGCTATGAAGAGCAGAATGGCACCAATGTCCAGCTTGTTCCAGAAGTCGCTGAAGTACAGGGATGCCATCTTCATCAGCCCGTACCCGTCAGGATCATAGAAGAGCTACTGAGGAGACCACAGTCAGGGGAGGCCAACAGCCCCATTGCCATCACATCCACATTGCCTTCCTTTGTGCACAGAGCTTGGGGACTGTGTAGGGGGAGAGGGTGGACCTCAGCCCTCAACAACTCACCGGCAGGTCAGCCCTGCTATGAAGAGCAGAATGGCACCAATGTCCAGCTTGTTCCAGAAGTCGCTGAAGTACAGGGATGCCATCTTCATCAGCCCATACCCATCAGGATCATAGAAGAGCTACTGAGGAGACCACAGTCAGGGGAAGCCAACAGCCCCATTGCCATCACATCCACATTGCCTTCCTTTGTGCACAGAGCTTGGGGACCGTGTAGGGGGAGAGGGTGGACCTCAGCCCTCAACAAGTCCAAGAGTAGCCTGGGATGGAGGTGAGACTCTGCTGACAGCTGGAGACTTCCATGAACCAGGGTCCTGTAGTAAGTGTGTGCATGTGTGTGTGTGTGTGTGTGTGTACAAACACATTCATGTATATATGTAGGAGCATGTGTTGTGCATGGGTGTGCACACATGTGTATATATGTGCATGTGTATATGTGCACATGTGCATGTGTGTATGTACATGTATGTGTGTGCAGACATGTGTATGTGTGTGCATGCATGTGCATGTGTATACATGTGTGCTGGAGAAGTCCCCTTCTAGTCAGCTACCAGCACCTCCCCTAGGGTCTTTACTCTGGAAAAAACAGCCCTGAAAGGGAAACCCTGGAGGATATGCCAGGAGCCCCACGCGGTGGTGGGAGTCCCCACCCTTCCCTGATACTAGGTCCCAACTCCCAAAGCCAGGCATGTCCCTTTTCTGGGCCCATGGGACAGATTCTAGAAGAAGCACATGTTGCCTGTCCAGGGACTGCCAAGTGAGATGAGCTTGGGGCGTGGAAGCACTTGTGCAGTGTCTGATGGTTAGCTGAATTGCCAACTGGACACAACCTAGAATCATCTGGGAAGAGAGTCTCAGTGAGGGACTGTCTGCATTGGCCTGGCCTGTGGGGGACTGTCTTAATTAATTGTTGTGGGAAGACCCCGCCCACTGTGGGTGGCACCGCTCCCTACACAGAAGGTCCTTAACCGTATGAGAGTGGAGAAAGGCAGCTGAGCACGAGCGAGGGAGCAAGCGAGCGTTCGAGCATTCGTCTCTCTCTGCTCTGGACTGGGATGTCGTGTGACCAGCTGTCTCAAGCTCCTGCCACCATGACTCCCCACAGTGATGGGCCGTAACTCGGAATTGTGTACTGAAATAAACCTTTTCTCCCCCAAGTTACCTTTGATCAGGGTATTTTATCGCAGCAACAGAAATGAAGCTAGGCCGGAGGGACAGCAGAAGACCCAAGCAGCCCGGAAGCTAGGCCGGAGGGACAGCAGAAGACCCAAGCAGCCCGGAAGCTAGGCCGGAGGGACAGCAGGAGACCCAAGCAGCCCGGAGGTCCAAGGAGACAGCAGCGTCAAACCTCACCGCTGCCGCTGCTTCACCCTCGTCCGGTCCCAGCCCCAGCCCTGTCCCCGAGCTTCCTTCCTGGGGACCCCAGCAGGGGAGGTATCCAGCAGACACTACAGGGATGCAGTGGGGATCCCACACCACAAAGGGTTAACCCGCTCAAAGGCCAGTCAGTCCTCTGTCCTGAGAGGTGACCTCAAGTTCCTGGAGCATCCTGATAGGAATGTCTTGTCTGTCTGGGGGCTCGAGCAAGTCCAGGTGGTCATACGGGCCATTCAGGACCAGCTCAGCCTCCAAAGAGGCTGGAGACAGGTCAGCCACGAGAGCAGAGTTGTGTCTGTGTGACTGACCTCCAGTACAAACCCTCAGCCCTCAGGCTCACAGGAGCTGCCCTGGATGGCATCAGCCCTTAGCGCTGTCACATATGCAGGGAAAGGCGAGATCTGTCCCTGCCTCTTAGAGAGGGGACCGCTGGATGCTCTGGTCAGTAGTCCATGGGTGCCTCTGTGCTTGGTGGGTTTTACTCTAAGCCCTTTCCTGGAATGAACCACAGCCATGTTCTTGGCTCTCCCTGTCAGCCTGAGTCTTTTGCAAATGATCAAAGCTGGTATGGTCACGGGACCCCACACTTGGCAATGAGAGGCTACATACGTATGCAAAGGTGGTCATATGGTGTGATCACACAGGTGAGGGACCTTGAGCCACATAGAACAACCACAGCCTCGGGAGCGGCTGGTGACTCGGGTCAGCCGTGTAGGCTTTGCTTCAGAAAGGTCCAGAAGCCCAGCTCCAGCAGGGCAGCCAAGCCTTGGAGATATTGGATCACAGGGCTCCCCAGTGAAGGACTGGGTGCCTGCCTCCCAGGGTCCTGCCAAGCTCCCAGGGGGTCTGGGGAGGCGTGGTGGTAACAGGCGCTTGGTGGACAGTCCACTACAGGTGGAGAGGGAGCAGTGAGCACCTGCCGCATTTCCTCGCACACCAGGGAGAAGAGCCACAGGTAGATGATGCATTCGCACCAGGACGGTGAGGGCTGGAAGTCCACCATGAGCACGTAGGCAAACAGGCAGAGGAAGGCAAAGTAGGAAAGGATGTTCAGGTGGAAGATGACCACAGGCGCATTGAAGAAGGCACGCACACGGGCCGGGCGACCCAGGGCCTGCAGCCTCTTCTCCCTGCAATGACAGACAGCAAGCGGCTGATGGGCTGGAGGCCCAACAGCCCACAGACCTAGGTCCCCCAAGGATCCTTACTGTATTCACAAGAGATGTGATTCAACAGGCTAATATGCTGGAGACAAGGACACCTCATCAGGCACCGAGGTCACACAGCAGTTACAGACAGACCAACACAAACTCCATGGACCCAGGAGGACCAGGAGTCAACCTCCTTCACATCCTTACCCAGGCCATGGACATCATGGCTCCTGCCCAAGGACATGACCTGATTGTGAGCCCAGCGTAGGTTAGGTTCTGAGTACAGTGCTCTTGGAGTTAGGGAAGAACTTGAGCCTGGATACCCCCACAAATGGGTATGGGTTGGCACTGCTGTCTTTTAGAACAGCCGGCTAACCAGGATGGCCAGTGCCCAGGAGGATGTGCTCTGACACAGCCACTACTGGAAATACAGGTGCAGCTCTGCACTGGAAAGGTCACAAGAGGCTGTCCATGGCCATAGGCAAGACATGGAAGATTGACTCCTGGGTCTGTGCAGAGTTGGAGTCCAGAGGCCAGGGCCCAAGGCAGGATGTGATTGCCTCCTGGTCCTCCTGGGTCTGTGTGGGGTTGGAGTCAAGAGGCCAGGGCAGACTGAGGTTGCCTTTGGGGTACTTGGGCTGTTCTACTGTGCCTCGGTTTCCTCTGGGACACTCTAGGCCAGGTCCCCATCTCCCAGGGTGTAAGGAGGTGGAATACCTAGCTTGTGTCTGAGAGGGGCTTAGCCACTGTATACCAGGGATAGGGCCTCTGCCTTTGGACTCCCTGTACATTGTCCTGTTGAAGGAGGCCCCGCCCCCAGCCTCCCTCACCTGAAGGAGATGAGGCTGGTGAAGAGTAGTGGGAAGGCCAGCATACACAGGATGATCCGCCACAGTCCATTGTCCACACAGAGCTGGCCCCACCACACCTTGGTCAGGAAGGCCTGGGGACAGAGTGGTTTCAGGACAGCAGCACCCAGCTGGCCTGACCCTGCCCCTCCCCACAGCTGCCTAAGGGTGAGTGATGGCGACACCCTCACAATCATAGCACTCTGAGCCCCTGACCACAAGTGGCCATCATGAGACAGGCACCCCACCATCAGCCGGCAGAGGAATCAGGGCTCTGAGTGGGCAGGACCAGACCATGTTGTCACAGTGGTAAGTGGCAGAGTGGGCTTATCACATGGGGCTCTGACTCCCCTCCTGCCTGCCCTCCTCTAGTTGCAGGATCTCCAATCCCTGTAAGGTCCCAGGCCACACAGTCCCAGGCTGTCACAAGCAGACCCTTTTCTGAACTATAGGACAGGGCTAGACTCCCCTCCAGGTGTCCCCAGGCCCTGCACAGCCCAGGACACACGGAGTTCCAGCGACATGGTGACAGTGTGAGGCTATGAGCCATAACAGAGGGGTATGATCTTTGCCCCCTGCTGCTCCAGAAGGCCACAATGTCCCCTGTCCCTCCTGAGGCCCCCAGGCAACATAGGTTCTTGGGGTACACCAGGGCTGCCTGCAGCCCCCTGTAGGACTTCCGTAACTCCATGCTTGCTAGCCTTTGCTGCACGTTAATTTCCTCATCCCCAAACCAGGAGGCATGTGCCTGTCCATCAGCATGTGGCAGGGTATCAGGAGCTATCCCGGACACCAAGGAGTCACATGGTTGTGAGCGCCCATGCCATCAGCACAAGCCACTCTGGGAAACCCTGGGCACCTGATTCTGGAAGTGGACCCTCAGAAGGTCACCTGAATGCCTCCATGAGACACAAACTTCATGTCCCTGGCCTCCAGGGCGAGCTGTAGACAGGTGGTCTTCCCCCAGGCCTCCGACACACGCACCAGCAGCTTCTGGGCTCTTTCCTCGTCCTTCCGATAGCACTCGGTGAAGACGCCTGGGCAGAGGAGGAAGGGCCATCAGAGCAGCAGGATCAGTCCCTGAGCAAGGGACAGTCAGAGAGCCAGCCCTCCAGGTGGTGCCTGCCACAGGGGCAGGACACAGGGCAAGACTGACACATGGGACACTGTCCCCAAACACCCAGACATAGGGACAAGGGTCCTGGGTGACAGCACTGGGGTTAACATCCAGGGATGGAGACCATGGTGACAGCACAGGTGGCCCCAGAGAGCTCACCAACGGCTCTGTGCTCAAACTCATCGGCCAGTGCCAGCATCTCCTCTGAGCTGTCCGTGTCCTCCTCCTCCTTGGACAGCTCCTTCAGGATCTTGCTGCAGGCTAGCGCTGCAGCGATACAGTCCTGGCCCTGGGACAGAGGGAGCAGTATAAGGTTGTGGGGGACCTGCCAGGCTTGCCTGCCTCTGCCCCAGAAACACATGGTGGTGACAGATGCCCAGGACCCCGCAGGCTGCTGAGCAATGAATTTTTGTGGACGCTGTCCATATAAACAACTTGAGTCATTCACATAGACACATAACCCCTTGGATGGCTGCCTCCTGCACTGGTCCATGGGCACTATCTGCTTGCCCTGCAGATCTCCCTAGCAGGTGAAATAAACAGACAGGCACCAGCCCACCAGGACCTGGGCAGGCCACAGAGAACAGCACTGCCTACAACCTCAGGCCCTGAACGTAACCACAGTAAATTGCTTAAAGGGTTTTTCTTTTCTGTTCTTTTTCTTTTCTTTTTTCTTTAAGAATTCTTCTGCTGGGGCTGGAGAGATGCCTCAGCAATTAAAAGCACTGCCTGCTCTTGCAGAGAACTCCAGTTCAGTTCCCAGCACCCACATGGTGGCTAACAATTCTGTAACTCCAGTTCCAGGGGGCTCTGCTACCTTCTTCTGAGTCTCTCTGCAGCCCCACCTGGCCTGGAACTTGCTATGCAGACCACACTGGCCTAGAACTCACAGAGATCCACCTGCCTCTGCCTCCCAAGTGCTGAGATTAAAGGCATATGCTACCATGCCTGGCACAAATAACAGTTCTTTTTATAAAGGATTCTTCTCTTACCAAGAGCTAAGACTCTTGTTCCTGCAGGGCATTCTAAGTCTCCCTGGCTATAGACCGCTCTGTCCTGCATAGCCATGAGCTACAGCTCGCAGTGGGAAAAGGGCACTCCTGACACCGGTCACTGGGGCCACACATTGCCATGTCTACAGAGAATCCAGTCCTGGTACCTGAGCCCAGATGATGTCTGCCAGCTCCCTGCGGTTCTGGACAACAGCCCAAATGAGGAGGTCTCGGACTGGGTCCGTGGTGAAGGTGACATGGCCTGTTGATCGCTTATAGTGGGCTTTGAGGCTCACTCCCTGCACCTGGTAGACAGAGGACAGTTGGAGTCCCACAGAGGCCCCTGACATCAGAACCCCAGGGACATGTGGCTGTGTGGATCCTGCCCTGTGCTGACCTCAGGTCCCCATCCCTGAGGCAGAGCCCCTAGTAGAAGGAAACCGGGTCATGAGACCACACCCTTGAAGTTAAGTATTGGGATCCCAGTCACCATGAATGAGGGGAACAGCTTTCTAAGTTGTCTCAGTGACAGAAGCTGACTGTGACCAACACACCATTATTGCAGAGACATCTAGAAATGTCTAAAAGTAGAACATCGATCTGTGCCCGTCACAACATTTTAGACCGTTGATATATGCCAGGCATCCAGACTTCCTTATGGCACCAAAGCCTTTCTCAATGAATGCTCAGTCTGTGTAGATCAGTAGCTATGAGCTTTAGGAAGGAACCTAACCTAGTGTCTCCTACAGAAAAAGCCACCAGGAAAGAGCTAAGGAGTGGGTGGCAAGAATCTACACAAGGGGCCAGAGGAATGGCTCAGCAGGTAACAGCAGTGGCTGCTCTTGCAAAGGACCTGGATTCATTCAGTTCCCAGGACCCACGTGGTGGCTAACAACCATTCATAACTCCAGTTCCAGGGGATCCTACACCCTCTTCTGACCTCCTTAGGTATTGCAGGCATGTAGTGCACTTACATACATGCAGGCAAAACACTCAAACATAAATTTTTTAAAAAGCTGGGCATGGTGGCGCACACCTTTAATCCCAGCACTTGAAAGGCAGAGGCAGGCAGATCTCTGTGAGTTGAGTACAGCCTAGTCTACATAGCAAGTTCCAGGTGAGCCAGGACTACATAGGAAAACTCTACCTAAGAGAAAGAGTACTGTGTGAGCAACAGGAAACACACAAGGACATACAGCACCATGGAAACTCCAGCTTTCGGCTGAGCAGACATATTCTCGGGGCTGGAAACAACTGCCTAAGGTCACAGAGAACACATTCCCAAATCACATGCAAAATCACTCTTTCTTTAGATGATTCCAGAAACTTCTTGAAGGCTTATCCTTAGATAAAATTAGTTTAACTTTAGGTAAAGTTACGTGCAAAATTCTGCTCTGGGCCTTCTTAAGCTATTCCAACTGAGGCCCCTCCATAAATGCCCTGGAGTCAGGGGGAGTAGAACTGTGTGTAAACCAAGCTGCCACTGTGTCTTTGAGGTCTGGGCATGGCTGTCTGGATCAACAGACTCTTGGGAAAATCTGGAAGAAATGGACAAATTCCCTAGCAGAAAAAAATCAAAGCCAGATGTGATCATAGAAGAGACATAGAGCCTAAAAGAGAAGAGCAATCAGGAAGGAAGTAGAGAAAGTTATCAAAACTGCTACCAGGAAGGAAGGAAGGAAGGAAGGAAGGAAGGAAGGAAGGAGGGAAGGAAGGGCACCAGGTCCAGAGGGACCCATGCTGCAGGAAGCCGTCCACACCCACCGTGTGAGCTGACCAGGAGCACAGCAAGAAAATCCCCCATGGTCTCCAAAAGCCCACACGAATGGATACCAGAGCCTGCCCAGCCCAACCCCACAGTGGTACTGTGTCAAAGGCTTAAACATCTGGACATGCAAGCTTTGCAGACACTGGCAGATCTGGCCTTGAACAGACACACTGCTCTCAGTGAGTCACAGCAGAAACGATGCATTTCACTCTCAGGACCTCGATCAAATGATTCTCCAGGGACTGAGAAGATGGCTCAATGGGTAGCTTGAAGGCCTGAGTTCAGATTCCAGAATCCATGTTAAAAAAAAGTCCATCCCAGCAGTGCATGTCTATAACCCCAAGACACTGGAGAATTCCTGGGGCCCACTAGTCAGCCAGGCAGCCAGAAGAGCACGCTCAGGTTCAGTGGGATTCAAAGCAAGCGGTGAACATTGAAGAAGTGATCAGACATTGACCTCTGGCCTCTACACAGGCACACATGTGCACACATGAACATGTACACATACACACACCACACCACTCCACAGACATACACAACACACAAACATGCACATTTACCACATACAGCACATACACCACATACACAACACACACAACACACACAACCACACACCAGACACACACCACACATACCACATGCCACACACAGACTACACATACATGCACACACATCACACACCACATACATACTACACACATCACATATATATCACACACTGCATGCAGACACACATATCACACATATACACACATATAGACTATACCATACACATCACATACACCACATACAGACTACACATATATCATACATACACTACACACACACAAACCACACACATTACACACACACACACACACACACGCACATATAGATACACATTATGATTCATCAGATTCATGTCACAGAAGGAAGCAAAGGAATCCTCTCGATACAGTCCCCAACCCAAGTGCATGTGCAGTGGTCACACTACCCTTGGGTCTGTGACTCACAGTGCCCCCTGTAGGTCCACACCTATGCTTTCTGACCATGTGTGCAAAGTGACCAGCTGCCTCAGGCCCCGCCACTCTGATGGACCGCATCCTAGAACCGTGAGTCAAAACCCACCTTTCCTTCCTAAGTTGCTTTCTGTCGGGTTATCTGGTCACAGTGAGGAGATGAGTCACCAATACACATATTTATGGAGGTAACTAAGTCCAAATGAGGTTATTCAGAAGAGGTCCCTGTCTCTGCCCTCCCTCCCATGTGAAGACTCCGCATGAGGCCCCACCTGCAGGCCCAGAAGCAGGGCCTTTACTATTGCCTGACCCCAGCCTTGGGACGATGTAGGTACTAGGCTTCTGCTGTTTGAGGTTCAAATCTGGGATTCCACGACAGCCCATGCCATCTGGATAGGGTGCATAGTTCATTGCTTGGGGGGGGGGGATTGGTGGCTTTAGGGATCTCTCTCTTTCTCCCTCTCTCTTCCTCCTCTCCCCATCCCTCCCCGCTTCCCGCCCCCAGCCTATCTCAGTTTGTGGCCCAAGCTGCCTTTGAACTGCTGGAGAGCACCTTCCTGCCCCAGCCTCCCAAGTGCTGAATTACAGGCATGTCCCCACACAAAGCTAGTATACATCTCTTTTCTGATGAGCATGAGAGCTCACTATAAACACAGCTGAGGACACAGCTACCACCCACCAAGAAGCCAGACTGTGCACATCACCAGCATGCAGGTCACCCACAGGTTGCTGGCACCCATGTCACCAGCACTCACATCACTGGCACATGTCACCAGCACCCACATCCCTGATACCCATGTTACCAGCACTCACATTGAGTTTAATGGGCGGCACAGGCAGCGAGAGCCTCGGGTGATCGCTATACTGGGGCCGGGGGTACAGCAGCTGTGTGGAGTCCCCCAGGAGCTCTCGCAGCACCTGGGCCACATGGTGCATGTGCAGCTGGGGTGTGGTAGGGGCACAGGCCAGGCGCTCAGATTCCTCAGCCAGAACCTTCTGCAGCTTGCTGTGGAAGAGGCAGGATGGTTCCAGGTTCTCATACATGCAGAGCAGGGTGTCCCAGGTGACAAACTCCTTCAGCCGCACCCCATTCTCAAGGAAGAGTCTCACAAACTCAGGCTTGTTGGAGATGAGGGCAGCTGTCATCATGGGGTGCAGATCTGTAGGCTGGGAGTAAGCATGTGCAGTAACTGTCTCACTGCGTCAGTGCTGTCTGGAGCCTTGAGCCCTGTGATGCTAGAAGGGCCTGTTAGGTATCATTTCAGGGAGCCTGAGGCAGGGTTGGGACCTTGGAGAACTTTGCCCTCCCCTCCCCAACCCCCCCCTCCGCCCACCCAAGGCAGCTCACACCTAACCTTCCACTGCCACTCATCAGTGAAGATCTCACTACGGGCAATGTCCACCCGGTTCCAAGCCACCGCCAGCTTCAGCTGATGGTCCCAGTTCTCATGTCCAAAGCGGTCTCGGCTCCGAGAGGCTATGGGTGGGGAGCATGTGGGTCAGGGGCTTCCATGTGGGGCTTGGAGTGGGGCTCAGGAGTTGGTTCGGAATGCTAGTCCCTTAGCAACTTAAAGTGATCTCAGGGCCCAGTCATGAGCCACCTCCACCCCATGACACCCACTTCCTAAAGCATTTTTCATTTACAGACTCAGATAATCTTGTGGTTCCAGTCATCACCTTAGCTTACCCCATCTCCCCACCCTGGGTCATGTCCAGCCACTCCTAGCCCCTGTGACAGGTGGGTTACAGCATGAGGAAAGAGCCCACTATTAAAAGAAGACATAAGGGGGCTGGAGAGATGGCTCAGTGGTTAAGAGCACTGGCAGCTCTTCAGAGGACCCAGGTTCGATTCCTAGCACCCACATGGCAGCTGACAACTGTCTGTAACTAGTTCTAAGAGATCCAACACCCTCTCCTCCACAGGTATTGCACAACACGGGTGCACTTACATGCATGCATGCAATACACTCATACACATAAAATAAAAAAACAATAAATAAAATATTTTTTAAAGAAAGAAGACACAAGGCTCTGAAAAGCAGGCGTTCACACTAACATGCAGAACCCTGAACTCCAAGCACTAAGACAGCCAATTCTACTTCCATTCTAACTGTCCAACTGCAGCAGTTGAACCACCCAGATTCCCCAGACATGCATTCCGGAGTCTACTCTCATTTTAGCTAGTGTGTGTGTGTGTGTGTGTGTGTGTGTGTGTGTGTGTGTGTGCGCGCACGCGCGCAAATGTGTTCAGGTGCACATCACACATGTACACGTGGCAGCCAGAGGTCAACGATGGGTGTGTCTTCCTCAGTTGCTGTCCACCTTATTTTTTGGACACAGTGTCTCTCACTGAGCCTGGAACTCACCAATTCAGCTAGGCTGGCTGGTCAGCAAGACTTGGGGATCTGCCTGTCTCCACTTGCCCAGTGACGGATCACAGATGTGCACCAGTGTGCCCAGCCTTACATGGTGCTGGGGATCACAGCTCAGACCTTCCTACCTGCATGGCAGCACTTTACTGAGCCACCTCCCAAGCCCTGTTTTAACTGTTTAAAACATGGTTCCTATTTGGAGAAGAGAAAGAACTGCCACCACTCCCTCCCACTGCTCTAGAGTGTCCTTCAGGGAGCCAGGTTGGGTCAAAGCTGTGCTGCAGCCAGCAGAGGTAGTGTTCTGAGCTGGGACACAGAGAATGTGAACTACAAAGGGAAAGAAAACCCCTGAAATGTGGAGCTGGAGAGATGCTCAGTGGTTAAGAGCCCTTGCTGCTCTCCCAAAGGACCCGAGTTCGGTTCCCAGCACCCACCTTGGGCAGCTCACAACTGCCTGTGACTCAGCTCCAGAGGATCCAACACCCCGTCCTGGCCACCGCAGGTACTTGCACACATGTGGTGACTTTGGTCTGTTGTGGGTTCCCTAGACATCTGTTCATGCCTTCCCAGGAATAGTGTCACACAGACCCCTTTCCCAGATCCTTCCCAGCCCAGCACTGTGATTCCACCTGTCTATGCATTTGTCTGCTCTGGGCTCCTCATGTAAGTGTAACTTAGCACAGTAGTGTTTGTGAGCCATCTTGCCAGCCCCACAAGCCAATCTTGAACTCATTATGTAGCCCAGCCTGGTCTCAAACTTGCAGTTATCCTCCTGCCTCAGCATCCCAAGTGCTGGGTTTATGAGACACAAGGCCTGGCTTACAATACTAGCACTGAGACTAATAATTGTTACTGTATTAATCCCTTCAGTGATGAAAATAAAAACTGCAGTTATAAACCACTGTCACAATACTGACTTTTGTACTACCCATGTGTTTACCTGTACAAAGAGGCTGTGAAATGCTGTTCCTATGGCTTTAAAAATGTGCTTGGTAAATTTAGCTGAACCTTGGACATGTACGCTGAGAGCCTCGTCTCATTTGAAAGTTTATGCAGGAACACTGGCTAAGGAGTTATCTCCAGAATGCCAGTACTCCCCCAGTTTCTCAGGAGACAGTTTTATCTCTCAAGGCATATTATGATGGTACTGCTATCCTGGTCATTACATTTTACTAAACTCCTATATTCTAGCCTCTTTATTATTATCCACTGTTCTGTAAACATTCAACTGCAGCTCTAACGACTCTGAGTACATAAACAGAGTTGCCTGTTTGGCACTCATGTGTGGACAAAGAAATGAGTAAAGAAATAGAACCGCACAAGTCCCCTGGTCTTTTTTCAGTTCCATGTGATCCATTCAGGTCCCGTGGCTGCCCCCTGGCAGCCACACCTGTAATTTTTTTTTTTTGAGACAGACTCTTACTATGTAGACCAGGCTGGCCTTGATCTCACAGAAATCTGCCTGCCTCTGCCTTCCCAGTGCTGGGATTAAAGGTGTGCACCACCACGCCTGGTCTATGGATTTTTTTTAATGCTTTTACTTATGTGTGTGTGTGTTTGTGTCTCTGTGTGTGCCACATGTGTTAGGGTGCTTGAAAAGGCCAGAAGAGTGTGTCAAATCTGTGAGCTGGCCCATGTGGATTCTCGGAACTGAACTCAGATACTCTGGGTGAGCAGTAAGCGCTCTTAACTACTGAGCCATGTTTCCAGTCCCATTCTCCCACACTTTTGAAGGACAGTCTTCCCAGATACAGGATTCTGGGTAATATCGTTTCTATAGCAGTATTTTTTAAAGGTTTATTTACTATTTTTATGGTGTGGGCCTGAGTATATGTGTATCATATGCATGTAGTAGCTTCAGAGGTCACAAGAGGGCATATGATCCCATGGAACTGGACTTAACAGACAGCTGTAAACCACCTGATGTGGGTGCTGGGAACTGAACCTGGGTCCTCTGGAAGAGCTACAAATGCTCTTAACCGCCAAGCCATCTATCCAGCCCCTTTTGGGACATTTTAAACATTTGAGCCCACTACCTTCTGGCATCCAGAGGCCCTGATCAGAAATCTTCAGATAATCCTGTTGAGGCACCCTTGAACGTGACAAGTCACCTCTCCCTTGCTGGTTTGAGGATACCTTGTCTTCTAAAAGCTTGACTGTAACGTGGCTGGTACCAAAGGTAATGGGTACCTTTGAGTTCAACATGAGCCACTGCAGCTGCTCTGTGGCCAGTGTATCCAGCTGAGACCTCCTCGCCCAGCGCACACTCTCTGGCTTCCTCCCTCCTTTTTATTCCCTTGCCCCTGGCCTCACCTTTCAGTAAAGCCTGCAAGATGGCCACATCCACATCCTGCTGACCGTCCTTGCCTTCCCGGAAGACTGTCAGCAGCTGTTTGCTCCGGACAATATCCTGGATCTGCAACAAGCGTTTTCCAGGGAGATGCAGAGTGATGAGATGTTTGGCCTCCTTGAAGGACACATCGGACTGAGGCTCCAACAAGGAGCCAGAGCCCTGAGCACAAGGCTGCCTTCCCTGTGTGGCCAGAGCTACCATTTCATCTGGTAAAGACAAAGGCATCCTGTTGTGAGTGGTCTCAGTGGGAAATATCAGCCAAGTATCAGGAATCTTCACTTGTATCATGACAGACAGTGTGGCTTAAAATGAGTGAGACTCTTCCTCCTGCCTGAGCTCCAGCCTCTCCTCACCCCACCTAATGACCTGTATCTATCTATGCACCCATCTACCTATCCATCCACCTATCCCCCACCATATCTATCTGTCCACGTGTATATCTGTCCATACACCCATGTGTTTACCCATTTAGTTAACTTTCCATCCATGTACCCACCTATCACCTATCACTAGTAACACATCCATTCATTTATACATAAATCTACCCATGTGTCTATCAATCTATCATCTGTCCATCCACCTACCCATCCATCCATCATCTGTCAATCATAACATCTCCTCCAGCTGTGTCCCCTACCACTTATCCCTACTCCAAGCCCCTTCCCTTTTCAGCAGGGTCACCAGTCCACAAATGAGTGTTACTAGTTCCCACGCACACATACAATCTCACTTCTAGAAGCATCTTCAAATGCCCTGCATCTCCCCAGGTTGACCTCCCCAGGTTGTCCTCACCTTCCTCCACTCCTCCTCACAGCCTGGCCATACTGCCCCCCTCCCCCACTATTGTGATGGTTAGTTTGGCTTGTCAATTTGATTGGATTGATTGATTGGATTGGATTGGGTATGTCTGTGAGAGCTTTTCCAGAGATTAACTGAGGGGAGAAGACCCACCCTGACATGGGCAGCAACATTCCATTAGGTGAGAAGTTCAGACTAGAGGGAAAGGAGAGAGCCAGCTGAGTGCCAGCACTCCCCACGCTGCTTCCTGACCCATGAATGTGTGCGGAGTTCAAACCACATGCTCCTGCCACCATGTATGCTGCCGTGCCTTCCCTACCATCATGGCCTACACGCTTGTCTTTTAAAAAATTTTATTTATGGGCCAGGTGTGGTTGCACATGCTTTTAATCCCAGCACTAGGGAGGCAGAGGCAGGTGGCTTTCTGTGAGTTCAAGGCCAGCCCGGTCTACATAGTGAGTTCCAGGACAGCTGGGGCTACAGGGAGACCCTGTCTCAAAAAGACTAAAAAATTTTTTTTATTTGTTTAGTTTTATGTGTATGGGTGTTTGCCCCTGTGTGTGTATGTGCACCACATGCATGCAATGCCCACAGACGCAAGAAGAGGGTGTCAGATTCCTTGAAATTAGAGTTACAGACTGTGGTGAGCACCATGTGGATGCTGGGAACCAGGTCCTCTCTGCAGCCCTGGACTGCACATTTCTAAGCCTTGAAATAAAATCCATCTTCCCTTAAGTTGCTTCAGTCAGGTATTTTGTCACAGTAAGAACAGTGACTAACACTCCTGTGGGCAGACTCACATGCCCTAGGTCCTGCTTAAAGACCTGACCTAGGCTCCCCCCAACCCCCGCTTCCCCACCCTTCAGTCAAGCTCTCTCAGCAGCTTCCAATGCTTCCAGCCCCTTCTCCCCTAGTCAAAACCAATCCTATCCCCTGAATGGAACCTCTCCCCAGGTCTGCGCTGTGAAGCATCTACTGTTAATGAGGGCTGTGAGCAGACGCAGTGAGGACACTTCCCCCAGGAGTCTCCTGTCATTGGGAGCTTAGGCACCTGGTCTCTCACATGCAGACGGGAAAATCAATGCTGAGGGCACAGAAAAGCCAGCTCACCTTGGCCATGGTTATAACTGTGTGGTGGCTCACCCCACAGTGACACCTCTGGGCAGTTGTCTGGGTCTCCCTCCCATCATCCCTGTACCCAGCACAATACAGATTGACACCCAGAGAATAATAAAGGCAGGCGATGATCCCAGGTCTGAGGTGGCTTTGTATGAAACTCAACTTGGCATCAGGCAGTGGGTTCAAAAACTAAGTACTTCTAGGGGCCTGCAAGATGGCTCAGCCAGTAAAAATGCTTGCCACCAAGCCTGATGATTTGACTTCAATCTTCCAAGCCCCACATGGTAAAAGGAAAAAGCAACTCCCAAAAGTTGTCCTATAACCTCCACATGTACCTGTAGGGCTGACACGCATGCCCCCACACACAAATAAAATAAACATATTAACAAAATGCACTTTGGGACATGGTAGATTAAACTCAGTTCTCTGAATTGCCTGAATAATTTATAATGCTGCTGAGGAGCGGCTCCAGGCCTGCCAGACAGCTCTCAACACCCCTGGCAAGGACGCAAAGGCCTTCAAGATTGAAGAGTGGGGCAAGGAGCTCAGAGAACTCACAGTGCTTCCCAGCTGGGTAATCTCACAGTGTACACACTAAACAAAGTCACTCTGAGTCCTTGGCAAAGCTAAAACCAGGTTACTGAGTCACCCTATCAGGGGGCCCCCATGTCCCATTGTTCTACCAGAGCCTAAGCCCCTCCAGCCCACCCCTCTGACTCACAGCCCAGCACGGGCAGCTCCAGTGTGTCCCTCTGGCCTGTGGCTGGTGGGATCCAGTTGCCCACAGAACCTAAATTCAGCTCAACCGAGCCAACGCTGCTCACACTTACCCCGAGAAACTCACGTGAGCGTGTAAAAGCTCCGCTGTGAGCACCAAGCTGAGACATGGCCTGCCTTGCAGGGAGTGGCCAAAGGCGCAGACACTCGCTGCTTTGCCAGTAATCTATTTGGGGGAAACCGAGGCTCACAGGGGTCTCCCCCTACTCATGAGATTGCTGCGAGGAAACCTTGGAGGGACCTTGGAGCTCATGTACCTGTGGTCCTGGTGTTCTACTATAGGAAACAGCCAGTCTGGTGACCACAAGAGTCAATGGGTGTTGGAGGGGAAGGGGTGGTCTGATTGGCCATGATCCTTCACACAGACACCCTGTGGGGGCTGTCAAGGCCTGATGTCTCTTCAGAGTTCATCAGGGCCCACCCTGAAACACAGCTTCTGGACCAGGGAGATGGGTATTTCTGAGGCTACCCCATGAGTGCTCCCGTGAGGCTATGAGGCTGGAGCAGAGGCTGCTGTGTAGACTCACCTTTTTGGTCCACTCCACAATCCTGCTTTCAGTGAAGGTCTCAAACATCTCCTGGAAGAAGATGCTGAGCTTCTGCTGGATCAGCGAGATGGTGATCTCAGAGACGGGCAGGGCGGCCACCTGTGCAATGACATCGGCCACGCGGCCAGAGCCCTCCACGATCACACAGGGTGTGCCATTAGTGATGGCATTGTAGATGGTCTGCAACATCAGGACCAATTGTGAACTGTCTGGAATCCTCACCTGGTTCTAGTATTTTTTAAATTGAGCATTTTCCGACGGCAGCTAAGGCTGCTGACGTGAGCCTATGAGGCTCTGAGGCTGGAACTTTCTGGAAGCCCACACTAGCTTTGTTTCAGTTCACTGTACACAGGGACACAGAAGCTGCTGCCTGGAGAGCTCACCCCTGGTGCACCTGACGAGAGCTGTCACTCAACGCCCAATGCCCCCTGATACCACAGTCATGAAAAGATACCGTGACACACCATTGACCATAGGACTCAAGTGTTTCCCAAAGAGATGCGTGTGGACCAAGAATGACCAAAGCTCAGGGGACACCAGGACCATGAGGAAAACCCGAGTCCCATGTGTGCTTGGCTGAGGGCTACAACAGCGCTGCCCCCTGCAGGCAGAAGGCCTTCAGCGCTTAACAAAGAGAACCTGCCCTGGGGAGAGCAAGCGCAGTGTGGCCTGCCTGCAGGAAAGCCTCGAAGGGCTCGGCCTTGGTAGGGACAGGACCACGATGCTCTGCAGATCCCCATCCAACCCAAAAACCCAGGGCTCTGTTCTGACCTTCTGGGTTCATAAAACAAAAGCCCCTTTTCAGTGATCCCATAAATAAAACACGCAGAGCTTTGCCCCACATCTGTCAGGGCAGGCAGAGGTGGTCAGTATCCACGAGCGGACAAGTCCCACACCACAGTGTGACTCCAGAGAGAAGGTCTGAAGAGCAGTGTTAGACCCCAAGGAACCTGCTTTAGACACCCACTAGTTACCGGTGCTGGACTGAGGCTGGAGCCTGTGCTTTGAAAGCAGTGCCTGGGAACTGGGTGAGGTACTTCCCCAAGGGGTCCAGGGAGCGGTGCTGGCCACCCTACCACCATCCAGGCTGAAACCAAGTCATCCTTCCTACATGAGGGTCTAGCCCTGAGTCCATCCTCGACCATCTGGAAACATCCCTGACCTACGGTCCCCTTCTCCAGAGGACAGCATACCACTGTGTCTTGATGGTGATGCCACCAAGATGCTTGCAAAAGCGCCTGTAGCCGGCCTCCCTCCACAGTGGGGACCCGAGCACCCAGGCTGCAAACAGGTGGTACTCACATGCAGTGTGCCAGGGCCTCCCTCCAACACCACACAGACAACGGGGATCTTGATGGCCACACCTAGGCAGACATGTAGCCCATGTGAGGGACATGAGGACATGGTAGAGAACGTGTACCCTCTCTTTGGGGTCCCTTCCCCATTCTGACAACTCCAGGCTAGTCTCGTAGGGAAACACCAGCTGGGCCTTTGGCAGATGGATGGGCAGCTGCTAAAGGTGGACCATGTTGGCTTGCAGACAAATTCCTCACTCACCATGAATGAGCAACTGCCAGACCACAGCCCACCCCTGCACCTGACCACACCCACACCCTTGCCCCTGTATCCCACCCCACTCCTGACTGCTTTCCTGTGCAGCAAGACAAGCACAGAACCCTGTCCTCTCCGCTCAGCAGGCCACTGTTGCCAGCTTGCCTTTCTCTGCAGCTCTTTTCATGGGGCCTCAAAATCTAGGCTGACCCAAGAGAACACCAGGAAGGGACTCTGACCCGTCCTTGACAGGCTGGGTGGTGCGGAGAGCATGTGCTCTCTGCTTTGTTCAGTGCTACCCAGCAGGCAGGGGACGTGGAGGTGAAGTTAGGAGTCCTTTCCCCAGGGCAGCGAAGTCCGCCGGCAGCAGCTGTCCCTGTCTCCTCACACCCTACCCTGGGTTCTTCTAGTCAAAGCAACACGCAGATCTCTCATGGAACTTAGGAGAATGCGAGTTCCTGTCCCACCCAGATCCTGGGGGCGGGAGGGATTCCAGAACGAGAGGTGCTCATGGGGGAAGCTGGAGACCTGCTGCCCAGAGTCATCTCAAACAACATGGGTGCTTAGCTGGAACCCCTCCCGGTGATCTCTGCACTCCCTTCCAGCTCATACACTAAGTCTGGTGGTTCTTCCCATGGTCCTGTACCCCACCTCTCCTCCCACAATGTCAAGCTGTGGGTTCTGTCGTCATTTCAGAGCCTGAGACTTTCTGGTTGAAAGCGTAGGATGTTCTGTTACCTGAAAGCAAACAGACAGACCCACACTGACCTCCTTCTGCTGATCAAAGGGGCAAGAGAAGAGAGGGTCCCCTGAAGAAGCCACCAGAGATCCGAGAAATGCATACAAATGCCTCGTGATTTCACCTCCAGTCACTGCGCAGGTCACAGCCAGCTGTGGCTCTCCTGCTGAGTGCCCTCAGCGTACCTCCTCTTTCCTTTGTCTGCTCCGATATGAACTTCTCCAGCTTGGCCCTCAGGGGAATCTCCACACCATACTGGCCATGGGTCCCATCGTCCACCAGGATAAAGTGGGAGTGGTTGCTGTCCAGGCAGGTCAGGCTCCCTTGGCCTTCCTCGTCCAGCAGATACTCGGCAGGGAAGCCTCCCTGTGGATGGCCAGGGAAGGGTCACACCTGCAAGCTAGGAGTGGGGTCTACTGGCTTGGGAAATGTCTTCCTATAGTGGTTTGAGTGAGAACGTCCCCCATAGGCGCACGTATTTGAACACTGTCCCCAGTTGGGGTACTGTTTGGGAGCTCGTGGGCTCTTTGGGAAGTGTAGCCTTGTTGGAGGAAGTAGCCTTGTTGGCGGGCTTTGAGAGCTCATAGTCCACCCCGCTTTCCGTTTGTTCTCTCTGCTTCCCATTTACAGTGAAGATGTGAGCTTTTAGCTTCCCTTTCTTAACACCATGCCTCCTGCCATGATGGGCTCTTACCTTTCTGCAACTGTAATCCCATATAAACTCTTCCATAAGTTGTTTGTGGTCCTGGTATTTTATTATAGTAACAGAAAAGTAACAAATAAACCCCCAAAGATACCAAGTCCTAAACCCCGGACCCTGCAGGTGTTATCTTATTTGGAAAAGGGGCCCTTGCAGCTGTGATGTTAAGGATCTAAACATGGGGAAATGAACCTGGATTCTCTGAGGGGCCTGAAGAGCTCCCTCAAGTATCCCTCAGGAGACCCCTCTGCAGGGTGGAGCAAGACTCATGCACACGAGAGGCGGACGCGCGATGTGCCCACAGAGGCTGGGGCTGGAGTCACAAGACAGAGAAAGCCTGGAGCTTCTGGAACCTGGAAGGGGCAGGAAGCAGCCGCCCAGCACAGCAGGGGGAGCAGCTCTCACACCCTCACTCCACAGCACTGTTGCTTTCATTACACTCAAACACAGAAAATAAAAAAATAATAAAATATTTTTTTAAAAAAGAAATAGAGATGTTGGAGATCATGGGGAAGCTCGTGGGGCGGGGGTACTGAGGAACATAAAAGACTTTCACTACCTTAGAGAAGGTGTGTAAACTAGACAGCATTCTGGTAAAGCTGTGAACGTACAATGCACTGCCCGTGAAAGGCTCAGGAGACAAGAAATGGGTTCTAGAACATGAGGGGCAGCGTTGTTACACTAGCAGGAGCTGGAAAGCTTAAGTGTGGCTGTTTAGCTGAGGACTTCCCAAACAAAGTGCTGACGTGCAGCCTGGCTTCCTGCTGTAAAAGGAGGGGACCAGTGGGTAAAAATGAACCAGGGTGCAGTGACTTGGGAAAATCTCAGCCTACTGAGACTGAGGATGGTGCTATAAACTGTCACTGTGACAAAAAGAACACTCTAGAGGGAGTGTGACAGGGGCATCCGACTGTAAACTCACCAACCATCTCAGGAAGAGAAACAAGGTCTCCCGTGAAAGGCTCAGGAGACAAGAAATGGGTTCTAGAACATGAGGGGCAGCGTTGTTACACTAGCAGGAGCTGGAAAGCTTAAGTGTGGCTGTTTAGCTGAGGACTTCCCAAACAAAGTGCTGACGTGCAACCTGGCTTCCTGCTGTAAAAGGAGGGGACCAGTGGGTAAAAATGAACCAGGGTGCAGTGACTTGGGAAAATCTCAGCCTACTGAGACTGAGGATGGTGCTATAAACTGTCACTGTGACAAAAAGAACACTCTAGAGGGAGTGTGACAGGGGCATCCGACTGTAAACTCACCCAACCATCTCAGGAAGAGAAACAAGGTCTGTGGAGAACTTCCATGCCTGCTGCCATAAATCCCTATGACCCAAATATTTTATCAACAAAAACACTGAAAAACTGTAACAGGCACAGGAATGAAGGAAAGAAGGTTGTCAGACTCCCGAATCCTTCATGCGGGAAATCAGTTGATGGCCCTCGAGGAAAAGGAAATGTCCTCTCAGGGCAGAGTTGGGATGCAGAGGCAGGGCAACCCAGAGGGTGGAGCGTCCATCCTCAGGGGACTGTCCCAGGGTTACAACCTAGAGATTTTCCTTGCGAGACCAGCGACCACTCCGTTCCTTCCATATTTCCATTCTGCGATGAGAATAGACAACTGTTATGTGGAGCCTGACTGCACTGTGGGACTAGGAACTTGTTCTCACTTCACAGGAGTCATTCACCCCCATCCTATTTAATTCGTTCAAATTACATTTATTGATTGATTGCTTGATGCACAGAGGTCAGGGGAAAATTTTGTAAGAGTCAGTTCTCTCCTACTATATGGGTCCTGGGAATCAAATTCAGGTCATCAGGCTTGGTAGCATGCACCTTTACTCACTGAGCCATCTTGCTGACTCTCCTGATTCTATATAGATGATAAGATTCGGAGCTTTAAAGCTCATGGTAATTAAGTAGGAGATTGAACTTTGAGTTGAGTTTTAAATGAGTTAGTAATGTGGGTGTTTGGGAGGTGGGGTGAACATATTTTGCATGTGAGATGGACGTGACTCGAGGGACCAGGGGGTGGATGGTGGTAGACTGAATGGCAGTCACGGAGACACCAATTATGCCTGGGACTGGTAAACGTTGCCTTCTTTGGCAGAAGGATCTTGGCGTGAGTAAGTGAAGGATCTTGCTATGAGGCTGAGATAGCCCCAGATCACCAAGTGAAGGATCCGTCTATGAGGCTGAGATAGCCCCAGATGACCCAGTGAAGGATCCTGCTATGAGACTGAGATAGCCCCAGATCACCCAGTGGGCCCAGGGACTCCCACTGGCCACCAGTAGCTAGAGGACCAGGAAGGGTCCTCCTCAGACCCATGGAAGTACACAGCCCTGTCTTCACTGGGGTCAAGTGATACTGAGCCCACACTGTGGGCTCCAGGGGAATCCAACACCTCCTTTATCTTCCTTCTAATAGTAGGAAGATAATGGAGGTGTTTTATGCCACCCAGCTTGTGGTCACGTGTTACAGTACCCCAAAGAGACTACCTGGGGGGTACTGCTGTGTCAGACATGTGTCCTCCACTGTCCACAGAGGACAGGACAGATGAATACCAGGAAGATTCTCAACTCAGAATGGGGAGGAGTTGAGAGAGAGCTTGAGCTCACCCAGCCTCTCTTAACCTCAGTCTCACACCATAAAATGAGTAAGATGGAGCAGTCAGCCTATCTAGCTGCCCAGATAGACTGTCTATGATCCTGACACAAAAGGAAGACCAAGACTCCCTCAAGAAAAGCTGTGCCTGACAAAGACCCACTGAGCCGGAGCGGCCGCACGCAGGGCCATGAACAGTCTTGTCAGCAGCCAGGCATGGGGGCGCACACCTTTGATCCCAGCACTTGGGAGGCAAAGGCAGGAGGATCTCTGTGAGTTTGAAGCCAGTCTGGTCTACACAGTGAGTTCCAGGTCAGCCAGAGCTACATAGTGAGACCTCAAGAAAAAAAGAAAAAGGAAAGAAAGGAAGGAAGGAAGAAAATAAAAAAGAAAGAAATGAACTTTCTTAGCCAGTCACAGGCCAAGTTGTCCTCCTACCGCTCTGACTAAATTAAATGCATGTGTCCTCATAATGACATATCTAATGTCTTCTTAGAAAAATCTATTCTGTAAATGGGGCTGGAGAGATGGCTCAGGGGTTAAGAGCACTGTCTGCTCTTGCAGAGGACCTGGGTTCAGATAACGGCACCCACATGACAGCTAACAACCATCCATAACTCGAGCTCCAGGGGAATCCAACACCCTCTTCTGACCTCCGTGGGCATTGCACGACACGGGTGCACTTACAAACATGTAGGCAATACAGTCACAGTATTTTTTTTTTTTTAAAAAAAAAACCTAGTCAGGAAATCAGAACAATTCAACTCAATCTCCATTTCCAAACAACCGAGTCTCTCGCCACAGCCTCAAAGGACAGCCTGACTTGTTGCTGACTGCCAGAGACCACAGCTCTGTGGAATCCCTTGAGCACAGAGATTCAGAGTTAAAAGCTCAGGCTTTGTGGGCTGACAGCCTGGCTCCACATGGGTGCTGGCTGAGTGGTCCTGGTCAGTCATCCCCTCCCTGCAGCCCATTTCTCAATAAAGCAGCCCTTGGGATGTGTTCTCTCTAGTGGTGGCCTGTGTGTGGATCCCTCCTGCAAAGCTGAGCCAGGACACTGGAGTCTGCCCATGTTAGCTCCTGGTCCGCAGTGTGACGGGACCTGAGTGCCCAGTGTGTCCGCAGTGTGACGGGACCTGAGTGCCCAGTGTGTCCGCAGTGTCACGGGACCTGAGCCAGAGCTCCTGTTCCCACCCCACCTCTTCCCTTGCTTCACTCCTGCTGGCGCCCACAGGGCAGTAATGTGGAGAGCTCACACTCCTCTCCCTCTGCGCCCGGCCTTCCTCCTCTGACCCAGGCTCACTCTGGAGTAGCCACTCACCATGGGATGGACCAGCCCCTCACGGTTGTGGATGGTGCCCCACGTGGCCACGCCGATGGTGATGACTTCTCCTTGCTTGCAGCTGCTGCTCAGGCTGAAGTCCCGCACCGCCTTGCCCACCTGCTTCATCACGCCTGTGTGGGACCCCCCAGTGATGATCCAGGCCCCTGGAGAAAGAGACAGGTCAGGCCTTTAGGTCCCAATGCATACCCCACCATGCTGATAGTGACACGGAGCTGACTGGGGCTCCATCCTCAGGCCCTCAAGCATGTGGGAAGATGTAAGTCCATAGGATTAAGGAGAGTGACACTGTGACATTGTGTCAGCATCTTCCTGCTGCAGTTTCGGGACCTGAGGTTCTCCATGTAGCAAAGACGACTATGGGAGAGGACAGGAACGGAGGCCTCCCTGCCGTCTTCTGTCTGTAGGTCTCCCCATCCCCTCTGCCTTCTCTCTGTCCCAGGCTGAGGAGCACACAGGGTCTGAATCTTCTATTTCGGGAAGACCTGAAGCTTTTCCCTTCTTCTCAGTGTTTGGGACCCAACAGAAGTGGATGGTGCCCATGTCTCCACCCCTTCGCGCTGCTCCATACGGGGGACACAGGCTCCATCTACGGGTAACCCCTGCAGTGGACCCTCTTCCCATCACTGCCCACCCACAGGGCCACCTTGGTCACTGCACACTGACCAGCAAAACAATGCCAGGATTGAAAGTGAACTGACCCAGTGCTGCCTTAAGAGCAGCAAGTGACCAGTGGTGTTTGCTGGACTGGCCTGATCCCTGAGGAAGGAACACAAGGGCAAAGCCCCAGCCCCTGGTGCCCAGACCAGGGCCTGTCTGCTGTTGCTGGGTGTTAGCTTACTGCACAGAGCTGTACAAACTTCCAAAATCAGGGCCCAGAAGCCAGGAGTCGTGTTGATATTTTTGAAAAGTGGGGGGTGGTGGCTGGAGAGATGGCTCGGCAGTTAAGAACACTGGTTGTTCTTGCAGAAGACCCAGGTTTGGATCCCAGCACCCACATGGCAGCTAACAACTGTCAGTAGCTCCAGTTCCAGGGGATCCACCAGGCTCTTCTGTCCTCCACAGGCACTGCATGACATGGGTGCAGTTACATACATGCAGGCAATGCATGCATACACATAAAATAAAAATAAAATATTAAAAAAAAAAAAACCCAGGCGTGGTGGCACACGCCTTTAATCCCAGCACTCGGGAAGCAGAGGCAGGCAGATCTCTGTGAGTTTGAGGCCAGCCTGGTCTACAAAGAGAGTTCCAGGCCAGCTGGGGCTACAGGGAGCCCCCATCTCAAAAAGACCAAAAACAAAAAGCTAGCACATTAGCACATGGCAGTGGCTCTGGGGCTGGGAAGTGGGCGTCAGGGAAATGGGTGTTAAAAGTTGAGGTGGGGGCTGCTGGAGAGACAGCTCAGGGTTAGGAGCACTGGCTGCTCTTACAGAGGACCCGGGTTCCATTCCCAGCACCCACATGGCGGCTAACAACTGTCTGTAACTCCAGTTCCAGGCGATCCAACACCCTCTTCTGACCTCCGCGGCATTGCTCGACACGGGTGCACTTACATACATGCAGGCAATGCACTCATACACATAAAAATAATAAATAAAATAAAATTTTTTAAATGTTGAGATCATGCAGCATGGACACCAGGAAAAACCATGGCCAGGAATGACCCGAGGGTCCTCAACACCAAAGGCTACAGGATTGTGACCGTACTTTGTGTGTGGTTAGCAGCATTAAGCCAAGTCCCACATGATCAGGTCAAGGAAAGGCAAAGTCCATTTATAAGCAAGGCTGAAGGGAGATGGGAGTCAGGAAACCTGGGGTGCCCAGGGTAAGAGGAGCAGGTGTGCCCCACAGCCACCTGGCCAGTGTTTGGAGTAAGGAGGCATGAGCCCCACAGGCCAGTTCACAGTCTGCTTCAGCTGGGACTAAACAAGATCCTCACAGCCTTTATTAAACCCAGAGCCTAGAACAAGCTGGGTAACCCTAGCTCACATGTGCCCCAAACAACACTATCCTGAACCATTGGCCCCTCCTGCCACTTCAGAGTCACAGCTCTGTCCAGGTCACTTCAAAGGGACCTCAGGAGACCTTGGGGACCAGTGGCCCACCTCCCTGTGAACTCAGGGCTGGGTAGCATGGGCCTCACACCACCCAGGAGGACCTGGGCCTGTCTGTAGCTCTTTCTAGAGAACGGCTTTGGGAAATAATCCATCCCAGGAGACAGGTGCCTGGCGGAGGGGCAGGCCTTGCTCTCCTGGCTGGCCAAGCTAAGGAGAGAGTCCAGCTGCGTCAGGATGTCCTTCTGACATCCTGATTAATCCTGACTGCTCTGATGCCTCTGGCTCCTCGGGTCCTCCAAAGATGCTCACTACTTCAAGGCTTTACATTGTTTCAGGTTACAAGCTGCCACTGGCCTGCCCATGTGTGAACTGAGGGGTGGCTGGGCACCAATGGAAGTGCTTTCTGTAGCTGAGAGGTTTGGGGTGTCTGACCCTGACGAGGTCACAGACTCGGCCATCCCCAGGGATTTTCCAGTCCCTGCAGCCCTGACCCCCACAGTTCCCCCTCATCCCACCCTGCACCCATGGCCTGGGCAGGGCCTCAACACCCACCTGTGGTCTGGGCCACTTTGACAAGGCCTCTGCGGAAGATGCTCTTCAGCCTCAGCTTCATGTTGAAGTTCTTGGCTCCTCCAGTCACTGAGATGAGGAGGTTGGGGACATCCAGACCCCAGTGCTGGGTCATGAGGTGGTAGATGACACTGGAGGGTGTGTCCTGGGAGACCCGGATGTACTGCAGGGGAATCAGGGAATGGTGAGGGCACCCTGCAGGGGACAGTGAGGGCCTTCACACTCAACATAGGGTGGGGCCACCTGGGTCCTGCCAACCCGGTCCAGGGCTATATGCCTTAAGTTCACACCCAATAAGAAAAATGGCCAGTGGTGTCAAGACATGGGTTATGGGGCTGGAGAGAAGGCTCAGTGGTTAAGAGAACTTGCTGTTCTTACAGAAGACCCAGGTTCGAATCCTAGCACCCATACAGCAGCTAACAACCGTCCATAACTCCAGTTCCAGGGAATGTGACAGGCACTGCAGGACACAGGTGCACTTACACACATGCAGGCAATACACTCATACACATAAAATAAAAAATTTTTAAAAGACATGGGTTATAGGAAGAAAGAGAGGTGAGGCCCTAAGAGACGACCAAGCTGGGCATGATGGGGCCTCCCTATTAGAACCAGCCTGTTCTCTACAAAGTCCTGGGCCCAGTCTCCCTCTTTACTGGTCCTCTCTGCTTAAGGAGCGCTTCAAACTTACCCTTGTTTGCCCTCTGCAGGGCCCTGTCCTATCACTGGGTTTCCTGAGTTTGAGCCTGCTCTGTGTACATACTGTGCACCCCCAGGGGTTGTCCCTGCGTGGAGGACCCATATTCCTGAACACTCTGAGCCCATGGTGAACTTTATTATTTATTTATTTATTTATTTGTTATTTGTTTATTTATTTATTTATTTATTTATTTATTTATTTATTTATTTATAGTGCTGGTCCAGAATGCAGGAACCCACATATGTCAGGCAGGCACTCTACCACTGAATCACCGCCACTGCTGTACTGCTGAACTGGGACTGTCCCTGTCAGCACCTTCAAGGAGGTGGCTGGAACCAGGAGGCTGTCATGTTAGGAACCTGAGCTGGGGTTCAGCTGGGTTCAAGCCCCTCAGCACTGCTGCGCACCACAGCTTTGAAGAAGAGGCGAGACCTCACCATGCCTCTCTTCCTCATCTGAGGCCAAGTGACAGAACCTCTTCCCAGTCACTGGGGGACCAATGGCCAGGGTCCTGAGAGTGCTCACGGGCCATATGACGGAGGGTGGCTGGGGCTGCACAGTCTTCTTTGGCCATGTGGACACCACCATGAGAACATTCAGGGGGTCTAGGGAGAAGGTCCCACCCAGCTTCTAAGAGGCTCTAGGGTTTCAAACCTCAACAGAAAAATAAGTGGTGTCAGCCCCGTCTGTCCCATAGGACAGTGTGGGAAGAGCAGCATCAGAGGCCTCTGGGAGCCTGGTCAGAGCACAGGTGGCTGAAAGCCTCTGAGCTCCTGTGATCTCACAAGTGAAGCAGTGTCAGGCTGGTCCAGATGGAAGGATACAGGTGGCTGAGCCCCGATATGGCAGGTGTTGGTGGGTTTGGAACCTTCCTGGTGATGCAGCTGGACCAGGGACCACACAGAGTCCAGATAACCTGGCTAGCATCTGCACCTGCCAGTTTCCTCACCAGGCCCAGGGCTCAGCCTGGGCCCCATGCAGCCCTGCTCAGCCACCCGTGGTAGCTCCTCCCTCCCCTTCCCACACTGGGCCTATCCTTCCCCTCCTTCCTGAGACTCTGCTGCCAGTCAGAAACGCTAGTCAGCTTCAGATGTCAACTTGACACAAACCTAGCATCATCTGGGAAGAGGGAATCTCAACGGAAGAACTTCCCAGATCAGACTGGCCTGTGGGCATCTCTGTGAGGCATTTTCTTCATTGCTAAAGGATATAGGAGAGCTCAGCCCACTGTGGGCGGTGCCATCCCTAGGCAGGTGGGCCTGATCTGTGTAAGAAAAGTAGCTGAGCGAGCCAGGGGAAGCAAGCCAGTAAGGAGCGGTCCTCCACGGTGCTTCAGTTCCCATCTCTAGGCTCCTGTCCTGGGTTTCTGCCTGCCTTCCCTGCACGATGGGCTGTGAGCTGGAAGGTGAAATAAACCCTTCCTCCCCAAGTTGCTTTTGGTCCTGGTGTTTATCACAGCAGCAGACTAGGACAAAAACACACCCCACCTGTGCCAGGGTCCCGGGCTCCTCTCCTCACTCCCCCAGAGCCATCCAGTGATACCCATCCAGAATTAGCTCACTCCTCCCTTAGGAAGCCCAGAACACCTCCCTCTGCTCAGTGCCTTAAAATTCTTATTTGCCTACAAGAGTCTCCGCTGCCTTTTCTAAACCTTCGGTGTGTAGTAGGCAACGTGAACCTGGACTCCTACCAGCCTCTCATTCTCACACCCAGGAAATCTGCTCCACTTGTCACCAGAGCCACCACAGCTCTGCCCAGGTGAAGACAGCGGTGGGACCCACCTTCCCCACTTTCTGACTCAGGCCTCTGAAGACAATGTCACCAAAGGCATCCGTCGGCATCTCCTGGACATGCTTCTTTGGGTCCCACTCCTTGCCCTGGAAGGCGTGTGGCTTGGTGGCCACCTCCAGGTGCTGCTCTCGAGTGTAGCCACATACACACACCACCTTCCTGTGAAGACAATGTGGTTGGCTATGAGCACATGATGCCTCCTCTCACTCCCTGTGGGGGGATTAGGGGGCTCAGAGGAGAGCCAGGTCATTCATCCCACCCATCAGTAAAAAGAGCATCCTGCCTGGTGTCAGAGGTGCCATGTGGGTACCAAGGAGAAGCAGCCCTGCCCTCCCAGCCAGGTGACATCAGCAGGGGCAGAGCAGGGAAGTCCGATTATGCTGAAGGAGACCTTCATTTTGGACCCAGGACCAGTTAAAACCCAAGAGCCAGGAAAATCCGACACCAAAAAGCAGGAAACTCAGCCGGGACGGCCACCCACAACAAGGCCACACAGGTGTGGACAGCATCTGGTGAGGAAGGCAACCGTTTTCTTTATGTGTATGTGTGTGTGTGGATATGTGCAGGGGCCAGCAGAGGCCAAGGGCATCAGATCTCCCTAGAGCTGGACTTACAGGTGGTTGTGAACTACCATGTGGGTGCTGTGAACTGAACTGGGGTCCCCTGGAAGAACAGCAAGGACTCTTAACTGATGAGCCATCTCTCTGTCCCCTCTCCCACTGATGAGAATTTTAAAGGAGCTATATTAAAAATGTTTCCAGCCAGGCACGGTGGCACATGCCTTTAATCCTAGCACTTGGGAGGCAGAGGCAGGCAGATTTTTGTTGAGTTCGAGGCCAGCCTGGTCTACATAGTGAGTTCCAGGACAGCTGGGGCTACAAGGAGACCCTGTCTCAAAAAGACAAAAAAAAATAAAATAAAAATGTTTCCATAAATAACTAAAAAGACAATGAACACAAGGGGCTGGAGAGATGGCTCAGTAGTTAAGAGCACTGACTGCTCTTGAAGAGGACGCGGGTTCAATTCCCAGCACCCACATGGTGGCTATGAACCGTCCTTAATTCCAGTTCCAGGGGAATCCGAAGCCCTCTTCTGACCTCCGCGGCATTGCATGACATGAGTGCGCTCACATACATGCAGGCAGTACACTCACACACATGAAATTAAAAAAAAAAAAACAACAACAACAGTGGATACAAACTTCAGCTTCAGGAAAGACAGAGAGGCTATGCCAGCCGGGAATGTCAGCGCTGAAAATGGTAGTGACCAAAGGAAGAAAGAGTCCCTGAACTGGAATGTAAAACAGTGGAAATTACCCAATCAGGAAAGAGAAAGAACACACCAAGAGATGAATGCATAAACAGAGCCTCTGGGGCTCAGCAGAGTTCCAGGAGGAAAAAAGAGAGGGCAAACTTTCAGAAAAAAAAACTAAAGAAACAGTGCCATGTTTCCTCTGTTTGTTTTCAAAAACTTAAATAAACCAGGCTGGGGAGCTGGCTCTGTGGTTAAGAAAACTGGCTGCTCCTGTGGAGGACCAGGGTTCAGTTCCCAGCACCCACAAGGCAGCTAACAACCATCCATGACTCCAGTTCCAGGGAATCTACTGCCATCCTCTGACCTCCACAGACACCGAACGTACGTGGGGCACTTACATATATAAGCAAGTGGAAAGAAAGAATTTCCCACAAGGAAGGAGCCAAGCATTCATAGCGCAGTGCCACAGATGGCTCTCAAGGGTCTGGTGGCGAGCATGAAAGAGCTCAGGCTCCCATGATGTGATGGTAACCGCAGGGCATTCTCCAAATGACATAATTACAGGATGAAGAACATAGAGTACCCAGAGGATCAGGAAGGGCGGGGAATGTGGGGTGTGACACACAGGGGCAAACAGGGCGATCTCCGCAGGGACCAGGGAGCTTGTGCGTTGAAATCTCTTTAGTCCCTTGCTATTCATGCACTGGGGTTTCAGGAGAGAGAAGAGATACTTAGCGGCTTATTCTTTTTTTGGTTTTTCTTTTTGACAAAGTATGTAACACAGGCTGGTCTTAAACACTATGTATGCAAGGATCTCCTTGAACTTTTGATTCTCACACAGGTGTGCAGCACTATGCAGGGCTTAGGTGGTACTTGGGATAAAACCCAGGGCTTTGTGTATGCTAGACAGACATTCTACCAACTAGTTATACTCCTAGCTCCTAAACTATATGTTCTTTATTCCTTATTGAATTAAAATTCCACATCTCACCATGTAGCCCTGGCTGGCCTGGAACTTACTATATAGACTAGGCTGGCCTTGAACTCATAGAGATCTGCCCACCCTGCCTCCCGAGTGCTGGGACCAAAGGCATGCACCCCCACACCCAGATTCCATATGTTTTAGTTCCACTTTAATAATAAATGACAATATTTACAGCTGCCCCTCCCCCGGCAGGACCCAGGAGTACGAGAAGACAATGTACAGATAAGGTGAAGAAAGCACAAGGCTGGGTGAGGTCGGACTCAGACAAGCAGGGGAAAGCTACTAAGCCAGGACATGCAGCCCAGGGTCTCTGCCACTAAAGGCTGCGGGGTCTGGGAGTTTCTGACTTTCCGTTTCTCCATGATTAACATGGGAGGTTACAGTGCCTGGTCCCTCTCTACAAAATTGTACAGATCCCTGACATAGACTCCAGGCATTTCTGGATTGCAGGGATTTTGGGGGAACTTGTGTGGTTTTGAAGACTTCAAGGCTGGAAACTCGGTCAAGGCAGGGACATGTCCCTGGGACAAGGGCCCGGCTCTTGTCTCTTGGCTCAGCAATGCCAAGGATCCTCACAGCCAATACCTAGCTTCTCCTCCTCTGTTCTAATTGGTGAAATGAGCTCTTAAATCCCCTGATGTCCCCAGCCCAGCCCAGAGCAGGAGGCTGTCCTGGGACCACTGACCCAGAAATTAAGTGGTCAGAGAGTTATTCTCCAAGTGTTGACCTACTTAGACATAAACAGGAACCCCATCTGCCGGGCGTGGTGGCGCATGCCTTTAATCCCAGCACTCAGGGCAGAGGCAGATGGATCTCTGTGAGTTCGAGGCCAGCCTGGTCTCCATAGCGAATCCAGGACAGCTGGGGCTACAGGGAGACCCTGTCTCAAAAAAGACAAAAAAAACAAAACAAAACAAAAAAAAACCCAAAAAACAGGAACCCCATAACAGAGGAAAGGACTCTTGGTGACACCCTCGGCAGTCCGCCTCCCAGCTGTGGTGATTTGGTCTTGCTGAGTACCCACACTTTAATGATGGAGACCCTCCAAAGTCCCACTTCAGCCTCAGTGCTCTGTGGATGAGGCTTCAGGGTCCAGGAAAAAGAGTCCATGTGCCCATGGTTAGAGGAAAATGGAGACAGACAGGAAGGGAAGGTCTGGGCTGGGGTGACAGGGGTGGGAGGGAACGTGAGAGCCATCCATGTGTGTCAAGCTGAGGATGATCATCAGGAATGGGGACTGAGAGCCAGGAGGCATGAAGCCAGGTAGTGAAGGCAAGTTGTTACATTGTATCATTTAAGAAGTAATGATGGGGCTGGAGAGATGGCTCAGCGGTTAAGAGCTCTTGCAGAGGACCTGGGTTCGATTCCCAGCACCCACATGGCTGGTAACAACCATCCTTAATTCCAGTTCTGGGGGATCCGACGCCCTCTTCTGACCTCCACAGGCACCGCACGACATAGGTGCACTTACACACATGCAGGCAATACACTCATACACATAAAAAATAATAAATAAGCACTACTATCCTCAGGCCACACTCATACACATAAAAAATAATAAATAAGCACTACTATCCTCAGGCCTCTTGGGGTAAGTCTACAGCGCAGCTCTCCGCGCCGGGACTCCCTAAGCCTCATTCACCCTTCCACCCCACCCACCACCCCCCTGCCCCCCCGCCTGGCATTCTATACTCTAGCTTGGACCCTGTGCCATTCCTAGTCTTGGGGCCCCAGACACCTGGGGAACCAATACTGTTTCCTGATCCTTCTCAC
>NW_008332152.1:2482826-2487440 GCF_000622305.1 Nannospalax galili | reverse complement strand
TAATTATATTAATTCAACTGTAAACCTAAAAATTTACAGCCAATTTTGAAAATGATGCATCCTACCTCAGGAAACCGTTATTGAATATGTCAATTGTGTTGTAATGATATGCTTCTTCTAAGTATGTTGTTATTAAATAAATCATTTAAATAATAATAATAATAATAAATAAAACAAGTAATTTTTTTTTAAAGAGGAATGTTGCTGGGCGTGGTGGCGCATGTCTTTAGTCCCAGCACTTGAGAGGCAGAGGCAGGTGGATCTCTGGGAATTCAAGGCCAGCCTGGTCTACATAGTGAGTTCCAGGCCAGCTGGGGCTACAGGAAGACCCTGTCTCAAATAAATAAATAAATAAAGGAATAAATAAAGGAATGACAGAAAAGAAGTCTGAGTGTTTTCAACACAGACATGATTTTTTTCTATTATTTTCGGGGAGGTTTGTTGGAAACTCTTCCCCAGGGGCACTAAGGTTCCCAGCATGAAACTAAGCCACAGTGGTAGTGACCTCTGAAGAGGAACAAGGCCAGGGTGTGGACCCCAAAGCCTCACTGACCACATCTGGATAGGTCACAGGGCCCAGGAGACACTATCACTCACATCTGACCACAGCTGCCTCCTTCTCCATGTCAGATGGGACAGAGGAGCCAGACGTCAGTCATGAGTCTGCCCTGGGAAGCAATAAAGCCATTCAGCCGTGGTCAAAGTCCCGAAAGAGCCAACCAGTGAGCAGGAGAGGAGCACTGAGCCCCACAGGCACGGCACAACAGGTAGCAGGGATAAGAGAAAGCAACAGAGATGTGTATGGGGGTGCTCCTTGTTGTACAGCTGGGGGTCCAGGAGGGTTACACAGTGGAGGTGGCATCTACCAAAGGCCTGAGGGATGAGTGGGAGTTCTCTGGGGGCAGAGGAACAGAAGAAAGTAGGTGGTTGCATGCAACGGCACAAACCGGGTGAATGAATCAAGACCCAATCCTGTCTCAGGGTCCCCACCTCAGGAAGCAGTGCCTAGGGGTGCTGCAGTTCCAGGAACAGGGATGGACCCATCATTTGCTCCACAGCCCTTCAGGCTAGTCCAACCCAGTCAGTCAGGCCCAGGAAGCAGCCATAGCAAGCTGTTTAGAGTGCTCCTTACTGCTCTGGGTCACAGGGTGACCATGGTGGGTCTGAGCAGACAGTCTCCCTGCGTTAAAAGGAAGGGATCAGAGATCTTAAACAAAATCATGTCACTCACCCCGCATCGGACAGTTTGGAACTTTCCACAAAATACACACATTCCTTCTTCTTGATGTTTTCGGGAATCCACGAGCTGAGGTTTTCTTGCTGAGGGTGAAGAGGACACACTGGCATCGTGAGGCCACCAACCACAAACCCAAGGGCCCCCTCAGATGCAGCTCTGCTCCTCAGCCAGCTCTGTGGAAGGGCCCAATGCTATCTCAAAGCCTAAAAGCACCCTTGCCAGGGCTCTGAGTATGGACTCAGGATGAGCCTACGCAATTGCTTCCTCTAAGGATACTATGTGCTCAACACTTTACAGTTTATATGTACACATTGTCTTCCATGGGAATAACGTAGCGGGAAAGAATTGACCCTTAACAGTAGACTCCCTCCTCCCCTGCTCCCGCCCTGACCACATGTTCAAACGCATCTGCCACACAATCGTTCAAGGGCTTTCTGTGATGCTGGACTGGGACCTCCACAGTTGGATGGCAGTTGAATCATTGTTCAACAGGGAAAGGGGGGCTTCCATCAGCTGGCATGGGGCCTCTGTGTTCACCCAGCGATTTCCACTAGGCTGTGCAACACAGTGAGTAATCTGACCAGCACTGTATCTCCTCCCCAGCCTCTGCCCAAGCAGGAAACAAGCCCACCCTGAGGTCACCGACTACCTTGCAAAGCCTGAGCTGACCCAGATAATGGCAACCGCCTGGCCACCTCTGTGGTCAACGGACTGCTGCTGGCCAGGCAGCGGAAGCCTACCTTCTCACAGCTGAGGGGACACAGCAGCTTCCTGCTTTTGCAAAGGCTACTATTGCCTTGCCAGAGATCAGGGACCATGCCCAGATCAGTGGCCCTCCTAGGATGCACCCCAAAGCCTTCTTCCTGCTCAGATCCAGCTCTCCTGGGGTCCGAGGGCTCCATCCTCCGCAGCTCCAGCTTCAACCCACTTTCTGGAGGCCTTCAGGGGTCTCTTTTCATTTATGAAGTCAGAGGCTCTGGAAACACACTGTGCAGGAGAGATGTTGAAATAGATCAGAAAGAGGAAGATGTCTGATGTTCTGAGAGGACCCTCCTTTGCCAGTCTGTATATATCATCGTTCCCCCATCCCTACCCTACCTGTCTTCCAGAACACTGTCACTTGGCAGAGCTCTGAGCCCTGGGTGGGCATACAGTATGCGAGGGAATGTACACCCCTGGGCAGTATGCGAGCTACCGTACATCTGGGGTCCCTCAGAGCCTTGTCCTGAGGGTGGTGATCTGTCTCCGCCACACACACTCCCCGTGTGAGAGCCCAGACCAGTGAAGGGAGACAAATTATTTTGGGGCCATCACATGCCTTGGTGTGCCCTGAGGCTCTTCATTTCATGGTTACAGGCATCAGTTTAATTCTTTCACTTTCAAAAACAAAAACAAAAGCCTCTGCTGATCACAAGGAAGGTTTCAGGAAGTGTCACAACACTCCATCCTGAGAAGCCAGCCACTAACAGTCAATTCTGTTTGCCTTCCTCCTTGGCCAGATCTGTGTTGCTGAGACCCCAGAAAGCTGCTGGGCAGTTTTCCTCATTTCACAAGTAAAATTAAAGGTGTTCAGTCCTGCAGGGTTTCCTTGGGCCTGGAGTGACCGGAGGCTGTTCTTGAGCGACATCTTCGCCCTGCCACTCCATCAGGCATGATGCGGGGATTAACACCAGGCAAGAACTCCCTGCAACTTTCAGCCCCTCCCTGCCCTGAAGTCCTTTCTGGACACTGATTCTTCCATATCAGGTCCCTAGGATGTTCCTCTGCCTGTTGCTGATCAACACTCCTCCCTGGTCCTTCCAGGGCCCACAGTTGGGAGAAGGGTTCCAGGGCAGATGCTGTGGTCCCTCACCCTCCCATCTTCCTCCCCTGCTGTCCCCAGGTTCAACTCCTTTCCAGACCCCCAGAGCTGTGAGAATGGACACTGGCCAGCCTCCTGCACACCTGGGAGAATGCAGGGCCTGGCAAATCCCTGTGTTGTTTTCCAAGGCCCTGCTGTCCTGTACACTCATTAACCACCTATCTTGCCTCCATCCACCAAAGAACAAGAAAGACGACCAGGTGACAGAGGAAAGAAGCCAGTCCAGTAGCCAGCATGTAGCAACCTCAACTACAGGCAGCTGCCCTGGGACAGCCTGCCCTCCAGATGCTAGAAGCACAGTGGGCATGAGTGGGCAGTGTGGCCGAGGACTCTGTCTTAGGACTGTGAGGTGTTGGAATTCACAGGCTCACTTTCAGACAGTTGCTGTCACAGCACCATCACTGAGTATTTGTAGATGTCCTCCAATCCCAGCTGCAAATAGACCTGGGAGAGCCAACCCCCAAGAGATCCACTGCCCTCAGGCCATGCTGTGACCCTGGCTCAGCCTCTTTCCTTCCCCCTCCCCTACCCAAAAGGAGTAAATGCCTACAGGTGGGAGAGTCCTGAAACCCAAGAGGGACAACAACCTTAAAAAGTGCCCATCCAGGAGTGGTTAAGAGCACTGGCTGTTCTTACAGAAGACCTGGATTTGAATCCCAGCACCCACATGGCAGCTAACAACTATCTGTAACTCCAGTTCCAGGGAATTCAACACCCTCTTCTGTCCTCCATAGGCACTGCATGACACGGGTGCACTTACATACATGCAGGCAATACACTCATACATATAAACTAAAAATAATAAATAAAATATTTTTAAAGCCAGGCGTGGTGGCACATGCCTTTAATCATATATATATATATGGTGCCCATTCAACCTTCTGTGGGATTCTCTGGCCATAGATAAAGTTTTGCCTGCCCTGGCTTATAGCTAAAACTCTCCACAAGCAGTTGACATACATAAGGATTGTGTGTGTGTGTGTGTGTGTGTGTGTGTGTGTATGTGTGTGTGTGTGTGTGTGTGTGTGTTAAGAGCACTCCAAAGGTAACTGGATGAATGGACAGACAGAATTTGGCAGTGCCCACACCGCGGATACGCCCTTGGCTGGAGCACCTGCCAGAAAGCTGAGGCTGCTGAGGTAGACGGCACGTTGGAGCAGGGCATGCATGGCCCTATGTGGAATCTGACCTCTGCACACAGGTGCTGGTGGACACCCCAAGAAAGGGCCCAGATGTAAGAGGTGGGCAGTGGCCTTCCCTCCCCTGCAGCATGAGCCCAGCAGCTCCTCAGAGCAGACCCTGCTGAGACAGCCCCCTCCGAATGGATGTATAGCTAAACATGATTGAATTCTGGGCACAAGTCTTCCAAGCCTACTCAGGATCTCTGAACCCAGGATGTACCTGGGCACCCCACCCACCCCAGCTCACAAATGCAGGAGGAAATAGAAAGGATTTTGTTGGGGGGTGGCTTGTGAGCCCTGGCCGGTGGCTGGAACAGGTCTGACCCCTCTCCACC
>NW_008332152.1:2463407-2482628 GCF_000622305.1 Nannospalax galili | reverse complement strand
TGGACACATTGGCCTGGAAAGCACTTCAGATAATCATAAACAGCTAGGCACCGGAGGGGACACAGGAGCTAGCACCCTGCGTCTCCTGTGAGGGTCCAAGCAAGAGCCTGGAGTCACTCTTCCGCTCCACAAGCCCCGATGGTGCTGGGACAGGATAGCCAGGGCGCTGCATGGTGCAGGCACAGACCACGTTGGCTGACGGTGCGCCTGCGCCCTGCATCAGCTCCCGAGCCTGTATACGGAGCATCTCGGACCCTCTCACCATCCCGACTTATGTCCCGGGGCACACCGTCCCCCACCCAGGCCCAAGCCTCTGCACCTGAGCCCAGGCCGCACCCCAGCCTGCACCCCGACCCAAGCCGCATTCCCTGCGCCCCAAGCACAACTCACACGCTCCTGAGTCAGCGCCCTAGAGCCTGCTCCGCGCTCATGCCCTGCCTGGACCCCTGTGACCTTCGATACCTTCCCCGCCTCCACCCTTGCACCCCACACTTCCTCCCCTAGCGTGCTGGGTCAGAGCCCCTACACCAGCTCGCACCTGCTCGGAAGCCGCGGGCCCCGGCGAGACGCCGCAGGACGCCCTGACCGCAATCTCTCTCTCGGTGGAGCGGAGCGTGCGTGGGTGCTGGGCTCAGCCTGGGTGGCCCGCCGCGCACTCTGCGTCACTCAGCCTCACAGCGCGGCCACTAAGAACGCACACGAAGCAGAGTTCTAGCATCCCCACCCGAGGGTCAGCCTCCTCCGGACACCTAGGCACAGACACAGGCGTTTGCTGTCAGAGGACCGGTCAAACACTCCACCACAGTGTGGAGAGCTCAAACCTTACCTTAAAGCCCTCAACAGAGCGGGAGGTCCCTGGGGTAGAGAGGTTGGGTACACAGGCGTTTGCTGTCAGAGGACCGGTCAAACACTCCACCACAGTGTGGAAAGCTCAAACCTTACCTTAAAGCCCTGAACAGAGGGGGAGGTCCCTGGGGTAGAGAGGTTGGGCGGGGGGAGGAAGGAATGGATATCCTAGGTGGACCCTAGCCGGGATGAGCCTCACTCACTCCCCGCAGAGCCTCAGGACCTTCTGCAGGCACTCTCACACTAGTGGGAGGAGGGACCCAAAATCAGAGACCACTCCCAGAGAGTGAGTCTGGACCCCAAGATTGGGGAAGCCTCAGGGCCTCCAAGAGTATCACACTGAGGGGGCACAGAGAGAGTCAGAAGGGCCAACCCCCAGCTTGAGCCTTCACGGGGCTGGCTTTAGCCAAAGATGCCCATGGTTACCCTGAGTGTCCTGCATCCAGCTCCTGGGAAGGCTGGCCCTGCACTGACTTCTGGAAAGATGATACGGCTTCCATGGCTTCCTCTGCCAGCCAGAGCACAGACCACCAGTCTTTCATCCCACAAAGCCACCCTCTACCCTCTCCCAATACTAGCAGGCAATGATACGGTGGATCTCCTGAGCCCCAGTGCCAGGAAAGTGAAGAGGATCCTATGGCCTCGGGGGATCTGTCTAGGGACTCCTGCCTGACCAGCAGCCCCTCATCTCCTCCCCTGGGTACCAGACCCCCATCCAGACCCCTGCCTCCGCTCTGGAAGGCCCTTCTGCAGCTGCCCTGTGGCTCTGCCGTCCCAGGTGAGCCACCTAGTCTGATGGTGTTCACCACTGAGGGGTGTCCACCATCTCCCCACTCAGTCACCACAGTCTGACGGATGGTGCACCACTTATGGAGCAGCACCTTATAGCTTCTTCACGACAAGTCATTAGGAACAAATGTAAAAAGGTCTGTTCCTCAAAGCAGTGGCCCCACGGATCACAGAACAGGCCGCTGTGCACGCAGCTGTTGGACCATCTGCTTTGCCCTGTTGGGCTGCACACTGCAGGGGCACCCAGATCTCTGTCCTGTCCGTGGCTATGTTCCCAGAGCCTGCAACTAGGGCTCACTGAGTGGTAGATTATAGGACAAGCTGCTACTCCCAGAAGAGGTGTCCAACCCCAGGGTAACACGTAAGGAAATGGGTACTCTCCCATGCCAGCTACACCCCGGCCCGTGCTCCTTCCCTAAGCCATCTCATTAACTGGAATCACTGTGGGCAGTTAATATTTCATAAGAGTGATCACAGCAGAGCCGGCTGATGGACAGACTGCCTCTGGTTTCAAGTAGTCTTGGGCCTCTGTGGGAATGTCATCTAAGGCAAAGCAGTTGATGAGCCGTTCATATCCCATGAAGCGTCTGTGTCGTGTTGCCCCAAGTGGCTCCTTCTCTTTTAGAGAAGAACACAGGTTACAAAAAGTCCACGTCCCATCTGCCAGGATGCCATCACAATGGCAATCATGAAATATCCTTCCATAAAAATGGTCATAAAACTCAGATGCAACTTGTGCTGATCTCGCCAGAAAGTCGCCTCCATTCAGACGAAGGAAATAGTCAGCACAAGGAGTTTTTACAGCACAGACATTATGCACACGTTAAAAATCCCCTGCTCAGGCAGCAAAAAGAAAACCACAAAAACATGGTGATTGGATGGCTCCTCGTGGAGGTCATGAACAACACACAGGAACTGCACAGAGGAGTGGGGGAGGTCTGAACCCAGAGCACCCAGCACAGCATCTATCCAGAATCAAACAGTAACTGCTGTGGGCTCTGTCCTGACTCCTCCGCTCTGCCCGTGTTAGGAAAACAGCCACCGGGAATGCTTAAAGTGAACGGGCATGGCTGTGTGCCAATAAAACTTTATTTACCAAAACAGACAGAGACCAGGTTTGGAACTGAGAAGCGAGCTCAAGAACAAGGGATGTCCTTACTTTTCCTTCACTGGGGGAGTCAACAGGTCCTCTGTACTCCATTCCAGAAACAGGACTTCTCCTGAAACTCGGTGTGTGTGTGTGGGGGGGGCGTGGGACAGGACAGGACGATGACAACATGACACTGCTGCAGGAGGGGGGTGTCACCATGGGAACTCTCCACTTACTATGCATTTCCTGAGCTTCTCTGACAGAGGGCACATCACATTCTGTAGGGACAGTGACAAAGTCACATGACATTTTAAATCAAAATCAACAGCTCCCAGCTGTTCTTCTCTCCTACTACGACCATTTTAAGACTCGCTATGGAGGGGCTGGAGAGATGGCTCAGCGGTTAAGAGCACTGACTGCTCTTGCAGAGGACCTGGGTTCGATTCCCAGCACCCACATGGCGGCTATGAACCGTCCTTAACTCCAGTTCCAGGGGAATCCAAAGCCCCTTCTGACCTCTGAGGCATTGCATGACAAGGGGTGCACTTACATACATGCAGGCAATACACTCATACACATAAAATAAAAAAATAATAATAAATAAAATTTTTAAAAAAAGACTCGCTATATACAGCATGACCAGCATGGGGCAGCCTCAGCAGAGGACAGACAGGCCCTTTGGATGACCAAGTCTTCCTTCCCTGAACACTATGCACGGATGTGATTTTCACACAGGAAATAATCATCCTAACATGAGCTTCATGCCTGTGCCCCACATGCATGTTTAAACCTCACTCCTAATGAGAACATGTTAAGAAAGGCAGTCTTTGGAGGTCACTAGGTCATGAGGGTGGAGCCCTTGCGGTAGGATTAGTGCCCTTGTGTAAAGGAGACATGGACTGCCTGTCTTCTCTCCACCATGTGTGGACACAGCCTCAAGACATGCTGACCTTGGGCTTCTACCTCTATAACTGCAAGCAGTCAATGCCTCCTGCTTCAGCCACTCAGTTACAGCAGCTGAAACGGGAGCAGGTATCATAGGGCCCACACTGTGCTTCCACTTGAAGAGACAGTGTCCTGGCCTGTGGCTTGACTGCATCTCACAAGAAGCCGAAGCCAGGCACCCATCCCAATCCCTCGAGGTTCCAGACTCTCAGAAACTGGGGGAGAAACATCTGTGTGACGTCTGGGGGATGTCTGTCACATAGCTGTCCTGACCAGCAGGTACCTAAAGATGGTGCAGGGTGGGATGACATTTGAGTGGAGCTAAGAGTAAAGGGTGAGCCTAGAATGAGGCTGGGGCCACTGTAATGGCTGAGAGAAACCAGATGTCCCCTGTGGCAACCTGTCCTGTGGAACCCCAGTGTGGACTCTGGAGCAGGAGGCAGCGTAGGTGACCATGACCATGAACTCCATGGCCATCCCTGGTCCTCAGCACCTTGGCCATCAGTGCCAGGAACACCCCCAGCAGGTTCAAACCATACAGGCGTTTATCACCATGTTACCAGTATGAGTGGAAATGGGCTCTGACTCAGAAAACCGCCACTGTGTCACACTTGGTAGGAAGGAGGGTCTGAGTTTTACCATTGCCTTTCAGGTAAAAGAGGAGGAGGCCAGACTGCAGATGAGACCACACTGTGACACAGGTATGACCAAGGGCCCTCTAAGGTCACAGCCTTCCGCGCTTTGCCATCTTGAGGCGGGGGGCGGGGGGTTCTGTCTGGGTGCCCAAACTGTCATTGTGACTGGTAGGGAACATGGCCTGGGGCTGTAGCTGCCTTGATCAGAGGGCGAGTCAATGGATACCAGATGTGAGCCATCAGGAGGTGGCCAGCAGCAGTCAGGTAACACACAGCACCCTGCCCTAATGCCAGTCCTCTTAAGACAAGACACCCATCAGGACCTGGTTTCAGGATCCCCCGTGACTGCAGCAGAAAGCAAGGGTACAGGCTCACCTGTGCACAGCAAGATCAGGCTGGCAGCAGCCTGTTGTTCCCCCAGCAACCACGGGACTAAGCAGCATAGCGTCCCCTGCTGGAGGAGAGAGTACTTGGCTTGTTCTCCATTCTACAGTCAGGGTAGTGCACAGCCAGTTCAGGAACAGCACATGACCCAGACTGGGCCAGTCCCAACGTGGGAGTTAGGAACTGGACAAAGCATTCTTCCTGCCAGACTGGGAGCTGTCAACTTTATGCCTGAGGTTGGAGACTGGTAGAGAGTGGACCCTGGGCCAGCAGAGCAAAGGATGAGCCAGGTCCTGAGCGCCGTGGTTGACCCTCAACTGGGCCATGCTTAAAGGCACTTCCGGTTTCTCAGCTATGGGAACTAAGGTTTCAGTTTTGATTTAAGTAAGTTGGGGTCACTTTTCTGCCTATGTCAGGGTTATTTCCAGGAAAAAACACTCTTGGATTTGAAAAAAAAATTGTTATACAAATGGGGCTTTACACAATTGCAACAGAGGAGGGAGTGGAAGTCTGAAAGGAGAAATTGGAGGTGCACGAAAGCCCCTTAAGCCCTCCTGAGTCAAGAGGAGGGGCACTGGCAGAACACTGGGAGCTAGGCGACCCCCACTGTGGACACAGGGCCAGCACGAGCAGAACTCAGAAGTAGTCTTGGGAGACTTCTGCCCTGAGTTTACAGCAAGGGATGCCAGGATCTATGGTGTTGCTTGGGGTGTGGGCAGGAGAGCTGTGAGGAGGGATTTTTGGCTACAGACCCAGAAGAACCCACCCAATACCCCCATCTCCCCATCTCTAACCACAGTGGCCTTCCTGCGTGGCAATGGCTGCTATACCCCCATCTTCCAGATCTTACATTCTTGCTGTTTATTTCTCTTTGGGTCAAGCATGGTCTGGAGCTGTGTGGAGTTCTGGGAACAAAGCTAAACCATGGTAATGCACCACAAAGCCATGTGCTTCAAATTCTTACATTAGAAATCTCACCTAGGACCTCCACTAACCCACATGCCCTGGAACAGCCATCATATATGATATAGCCTCCAGAGTCACCAGGGACTGGAGACCACATGACCAAGCCTCCTCCTCCTCCTCTCCATCCTCATAAACCACAGATGCCCAGCATAGCCACCCCTCAAAGAAGCAGGTACTTCCAGCCAGATGGTCCAGGGCTGCCAGAGTGCAGGGAGAAGTGGTTCCAGGGCAGCTGCCCAGCTCCTCAGGTCAGGGAAACTCACAAGGCCTGAAAGGCAAGGTCCTCCCCTGCTCCAGTCAGGCCTTTTGGGCTCCACACCTGTTCTAGTTTGCCTTCAATTACTAGAACGACAAAACACTCTGACCAATACCAACTTGGGAAGGAAAGGATCTATTTGTCTTACATCTCTCAGGTTATAGTTCATCAGGGCTGGAACCTAGAGGCAGGAGCTGGAGCTCAGGCCATGGAGGAATTGCCAAGGAGGTCTCAGTGGGGCTGTCAGAAGGCAAGGGCCAGATGCCAAGATTGGTAGAGCTGCAGAGCCAGGGTCCACCCCACAGCCTTGACCTGGCTTAGCTCGTTCTCTGCCTGTGCTGCCCTCACCTTCACCATTCCTGTTTAGTTAGAAGGGGGAGAAGCCAATGGAGCAAAACCCAGAGCTAGCACGGCAGTAACTCCACCGCCTCTTCCCAACGGTCTCAGCCTGCCAGCTTCTGGTACAACGTGGTGCAACTCCATCACAGGCCTAGGACTCTCCTAGGACCAAGGGAGAGCTGGCCAGAAGTTGGAGATGCCCTCCTCCTCCTGCCAAATGAACACGCCTGCGCTGTCTTGACCCTAAAGGCCAGCTGCCCTCTTACCCGTTTCCACCATCCATGGCCTCCCTGCATGGCCTCCACTGGCACAGAGGCTGTCTGTGAGCTCACCTGCCTGCCGTGTCAGCCGAACTGTGTCTTTCAGTTGAGGCCTCACTGTTCCTGCCTAGTGGTGAACAACACACGTGTAGGTCAGAGGACAGCTCTCAGGTGTTGGTTCTTCTCCTTCCACCATGGGAAACCTCAGGTTTTCAGGCTTACAAAACAAGTGTCCTGACCTGCTGAGTCATCTCGATGCCCTTTCACAGGGGTCTTGATGAAGGCAGGTCAGATCAGAACATGAAGTACTTAATAAGAAAGGGAAGGTAAGCGAGGTGTAGTGGCTCATTCCTTCAATCCCAGCACTGGGGAGGCAAGGGCAGTCAGATCTCTGTGAGTTCAAGGCCAGCCTGGTCTACATAGTGAGTTCCAGGACAGCTGGGGCTACAGAGAGACCCTGTCTCAAAAAGACAAAAATAAAAAAAAGAGAAGGGAGGGAGGGAGGAAGGGAGGAAGGGAGGGAGGGGAGGGGTCAGATGTGGGTAGGATGACTTAAGAGCTAAAGCTTGGTCAGAGACAGCCTGTCACCCCCAAAGGACCGGAGATCCCCAGTGCCTGAGTCAGGGTGTACGTGTAGGCTAGGTGAGGATATTAAAGTTTTCAACCTAAAAAGAAACTCAGAGCCAGAACAAATGAGTTCGATCAGTATTGCCTGAGGTGCAAGTTGACAGACTGCAGGCACAGAAAGGGGTGGGTGTCAAAGTTCGAGTGGTATTTTTTGTTTCTGTTTGTGTTTTCTTATGTGCGTGAGTACTTTAACTGCATGCATGTGAGAACGCCGGTGCACACAGTAATGCCCACGGAGACCAGAAGAGGGCTTCAGATCCCCTGGAACTGGAATTACCCGGGTCCCGGGTCCTCCGGGAAAGCAAGCAGTGCTCTCTTTTTTTTAATATTTATCATTTTATTTTATGTGTGCAGGTGGGCCCAGAAACCATTTCCGCGCGCATGCCCCGAGGCCCCGTCGCCCTTCCCGCCCCGCTTTCCTACCGCAGCTCCCCCCTGCCCAGCGTCCCGTGACCCCCGCTTCTCTGCCTTCCCCGCCCCGCGGCTCCGCCCAGGTTAGGCCCTGAGCCGCAGCTGCTGCACGCATGCGCACACAGGCCCGCGCCTCCCGAGGTCCCAGGGCGCAGAACCGGGCTCCTTGCGCATGCGCAGGGCCGGGTGCGTAGCCCGAGGGGAGGGGCGGAAGGGCGGAAGCCGGGCCGTCCCACTGCTCCCTTGTGGCTCCGCCCTCCCTTCCCGGCCGCCAATGGGGGATCATGCCCCGTCCCTAACGACTCAGGCCCCGCCCCTGGAGACGCGCCGCTGCCGCGGCCTCATATACTGGGGAGCGGAGGGCGCAGGGAGCGGGCGGGGGCTGCGGCGCCATGAAGCTGACGCGGAAGATGGTGCTGTCCCGGGCCAAGGCGTCGGAGCTGCACAGCGTGCGCAAGCTCAACTGCTGGTGAGGCCGCTGGGCATTCTGGGCGCGAGAGGAGCGGAGGCCCCTGCGGGTGACCAGGAGAAGGCCAGCCGTGTCCCACCCCGGGGACAGAGACCCAGGCCACCCCAGGCGTGCAGACCCACCCCGGGGACAGAGACCAAGGCCACCCCTGGCGTGCTGGCCCACCCCGGGGACAGAGACCCAGGCCACCCCAGGCGCAAGCAGTGCTCTCTTTTTTTTAATATTTATCATTTTATTTTATGTGTGCAGGTGGGCCCAGAAACCATTTCCGCGCGCATGCCCCGAGGCCCCGTCGCCCTTCCCGCCCCGCTTTCCTACCGCAGCTCCCCCCTGCCCAGCGTCCCGTGACCCCCGCTTCTCTGCCTTCCCCGCCCCGCGGCTCCGCCCAGGTTAGGCCCTGAGCCGCAGCTGCTGCACGCATGCGCACACAGGCCCGCGCCTCCCGAGGTCCCAGGGCGCAGAACCGGGCTCCTTGCGCATGCGCAGGGCCGGGTGCGTAGCCCGAGGGGAGGGGCGGAAGGGCGGAAGCCGGGCCGTCCCACTGCTCCCTTGTGGCTCCGCCCTCCCTTCCCGGCCGCCAATGGGGGATCATGCCCCGTCCCTAACGACTCAGGCCCCGCCCCTGGAGACGCGCCGCTGCCGCGGCCTCATATACTGGGGAGCGGAGGGCGCAGGGAGCGGGCGGGGGCTGCGGCGCCATGAAGCTGACGCGGAAGATGGTGCTGTCCCGGGCCAAGGCGTCGGAGCTGCACAGCGTGCGCAAGCTCAACTGCTGGTGAGGCCGCTGGGCATTCTGGGCGCGAGAGGAGCGGAGGCCCCTGCGGGTGACCAGGAGAAGGCCAGCCGTGTCCCACCCCGGGGACAGAGACCCAGGCCACCCCAGGCGTGCAGACCCACCCCGGGGACAGAGACCAAGGCCACCCCTGGCATGCAGGCCCACCCCGGGGACAGAGACCAAGGCCACCCCAGGAGTGCAGGCCCACCCCGGGAACAGTGACTGAGGCTGCCCCAGGCCCACTTTGAGGAGGGCCAGTGACTCAGGGACACAGCTCCAGATGTGCTAACAGCTGAGGGGCTCTCACTAGTGCTGGGACAGATAGTCCCACTGTGGCTGATACCCGAAGGCCAAGTTGCTTAATGGCATGTCTACAGAAAGAGAGGGACTGGGAAGAGGTGAAGTTGTAAAGTCCTGATTCCATGATGCTGGGGAGGGCTGTGCCCAGGTGACCTGGCCTGGGAGACAGCCAGGGACATAGATGCTATGGGATGGATGCAGACTCAAAGACAGAGACTGAGCCTCAATGAGACAGGAAGACCAGGATTCTGGGGGAGGCTGCCTGTAGTTGAGGTTTGAAAGGTCAACAGGTAGTTCCTGGGGACTCAGGTGGGACACCATGCCCAGGGTGTCCTGGAAGGGGCACAGCCAGTGCAGACCCTTGCTCCTGGCGGTGTTGGCATGCCACTGGACAGATTGAGCTTTGCAGTGTTAATTAAAAGCCTTTCTCTGCCCGGCACATCTGGTGTTGGGCCACAGTCCCCTCTGTCCTCGGCTTTTGAGAATGCCCTTCTTTGTTTAGTCTGTATGGCTGGGCTTCCTCTCTGCAGGCAGAAACAGCAACCCATTGCAGGCCTATGAAGTTGGCTTCATAAGTTGCATGTTCAGCCTTTGAACGTGGCCTCTTAGGAAGCTGCCTTTGTCTATTTTAGCAAAGGAAAATGACCTGCCACCAGAGACTGGGAAGGGTCAATCTTGGGCCCTGCAGACAGAAGTGTGCATCAGGTGTGCAGTTGTGTCGGAAATCAGCCTGTATCTGACACCTTTTTCAGTCATCTGCGCAGCTACACTTTCTTTTTCACTGTGCCTTTCAGAGCATAGGCTCTTCATAGGCAGGCATTTGTCATTGGCTTGGGGATTTTTGCTATTTTTATTCAACAAGATTAAAGTCTATCTGTCTTTTCTTCCCCAGGGGCAGCCGGCTCACAGATGTAAGTGTTGCCTTAAAATATCCAAGTGGCCTGGCCTCCAAGCTAGAGCCTCTCATAGAAGAATAAAGGGACATTATAGTCATCCGTTCAGTCCCATGTCACTTGCTGGTTCAGAGGAGGGTGCAGAGTCAAAGCTCTGCTCTGGAAAGGGGCCCAGGTGGTTTTCTTCAAGGATCATGCATTGTCAAAGGCTGTCTGCCTGGCCTCCTGTGAGTTGGCTCAGCTTCAGGATGCCCCCTTCCCCCCATGGCAGGCAGAGACTGACCAGCATGCAGAACTGGGACTGTGGGGCCAGCCCAGGGCCCAGGTCTGCTCTGCAGACCTGACATTGTGAAGATCCACTTGCAATTCTGCTTTGAGCCTGCTTCCATCAGCAAGGAGAGCGTCCACCCTCTCCTTGTACCTCAGGTACAGCAGGAAGAAATGTTCTGCATCCCAGCATAGGGCATCGTGAGATCCCTGGCTAATGTCCTTTGAAGGCATTGAAAACAGTGATCCTGTCTCTACAGCTGGCAGCGATTGATACTGTCTTAAAGTGCCACACAGAAGCACTCAGCCCAGTGTGGCACACAGGATTCCCCTTCAGAGACAAACTTGTAGCAGGCTTCTCTGAGCACCCTAGTTGTACAAAGCTAGACCCCTTGGCCCTGAATGCAGGTGACAGAGCTCAGGACAGATGTCTCTCCTGACCTGAGAAGTGGCAGCAGGACACTGTTGCCGACTTAGCAACCCCGTTCTTTCCTCCCTAGATTTCCATATGCCGGGAGATGCCCAGCCTGGAAGTGATCACACTCAGGTACCTGACTCTGTGTTGCCCTAGTCTTGGGGTGTGGAAGCCGTAGGGAGCCTCACATCCCTCCTGTAGGTCTCAGGGAAGAGAGGAAACCTGGAAGCTCTCAGCACAGTTTGAGAAGGCAGCTTCCAGTGATGACAGGGAGGTCGAATGGGGCCATGAGCGCCTGGCCCTCCTGTAGCCGGCTCCTGCCCCCTTTCTCAGGGACTCACCTGAGTCTCCTCCTAACAGCTCCTTTCCCCTGCTTGCCCTGTTGCAGCCACTGCCCAGCCTTGGTCTTAACACCCCAGGCAGTCTCTGTGTACTCACAGCTGTAGTCAGGCAGGGTCTAAAGACTGGCCTGGCCAGCCCTCCCTGTGGCCACATCTGCCCTCAAGGACCCCGACTTCTGCCTTCCTGGTTCCTCCACCTCCAGGAGCTCCACCTGTCTCTGGATTCCCTTCTCCCACCCTGGGACCCAGGATGGGGCTGATATTTGTGGACGCTGCTGCCTGCTAAGTGCTGACATGGGTGTGTTTGCTGTGTCAGCATGGTGTCAAGTGTCCTTTTTGGTAGCGTGCTCCCCACCAGAGCGACCCTGTAGGAAGGAACATGTGGAAGCGTGTGTCAGTGGGGATCTTCAGGGTCTGATGTGTGCTCCACATGTCTCTTTCTATGATGTGTTCACTTACCTACGGGATGGAAATCAACTCTGTCCTCTATTTCTCTTTAGCCTGGGGTTCTGGACGTCAAAGCCGATATCTGTGTGACATGGAGCTTGTGGGTATTTCTGCACAAGTTTAACCAGTGCCTGCTTTGGGGCTGTGTGTCCCTTAGGGACTCAGTGTCCTCACCTACAAATGAGTGTAAAGCATCTCTCTGCCATGTGATGCCCTGACGTGTAAATGCACAGCTCCGGCTGCAGAGCAGCCCGCCCAGTGCCTCAAGTTAAGGGGTTCCCCCTTAGGCTGCCTCCCTGTCCTTGACCTGCTTGACTTTGATCTGCTTCTGAGGGCAAGACCTTTTTCCAGTGCTCACAGATGAAGCAGACCCACAAGTAGAGGCTCCTGGCCCACATGGGTCTCCTAACAGCATGCTGGTGCTGGTCCCACAGCGTCAACAGTGTCTCGACTCTGGAGCCTGTGAGCAGCTGCCAGCGCCTGAGTGAGCTGTACCTGAGGAAGAACTGCATCCCCAGCCTGGATGAGCTGTTCTACCTGAAGGACCTGCCACACCTCAGGGTGCTGTGGCTGGCAGAGAATCCATGCTGCGGCCCCAGCCCCCACCTCTACCGCATGACCGTCCTGCGCAACCTGCCCCACCTGCAGAAGCTGGACAACCAAGGTAGGTCCCACACCGCCCGCCCGCCAACTTCAATAAGGCGGCCCCCAGTAGGGAACCTCCCAGGGGAGCTTTCAGACGTGCCGTTTCATTCTTGACACCCATTGCAGCGTTGGTGCCCACAGGGCTCCTGGCTGTGCACCCACCCTGGCTTCCATACCCCAGCAGCCTCTCCTCCTTTTTCCTTCCTCCACAAGGAGCATCTTCTTCACGACATGGCAAGGATGTGCCCGTGTGGTGACTGGGCAGTGTGTGGGCCAGGGCAGCATGTGGTGACTGGGCAGCGTGTGGTGTCAGGGCAGCGTGTGGTGACTGGGCAGCATGTGGTCCAGGGCAGCATGTGGTGACTGGACAGTGTGTGGGCCAGGGCAGCGTGTGGTGACTGGGCAGCGTGTGGGCCAGGGCAGCGTGTGGTGACTGGACAGTGTGTGGTGTCAGGGCAGCGTGTGGTGATTGGGCAGCGTGTGGTGACTGGACAGTGTGTGGTGACTGGACAGTGTGTGGTGATTGGGCAGCGTGTGGGCCAGGGCAGCGTGTGGTGACTGGGCAGCGTGTGGGCCAGGGCAGCGTGTGGTGACTGGACAGTGTGTGGTGGCACAGCAGCATGTGGTGGCATGGCAACGTGTGGTTGCAGGGCAGCGTCTGATCCCATGTGTGTGTCAGGGTGGCGGGTCCTGATGTGGGCCCTTGGTAGGGTTCAGTTCACTGACTCCAGAGACTGACGTCCTTCCTGATTGTCGACTGGGCTCATAGCATGCCAGTTTCTGACCCTCATCAGTTATTTAGAATTTTTTCCCAAATACTTTGAATAAACAGTGTGAAGAAGTTGCCTGTGTGTGAAGTGAGGTAAATACAGGAAGCCCATTCTGTATTGTAATTTGCCTTAGGACTGGAAATATAGCTTAGCGGGAGAGGGCCTGCTAGTGTACATAAGGCACTGGGTTCAACCGCAGCACCTCAGGAATTTGTCTTGATTGGAGTTTTTGCTCCCAGGAGATGCCAGAGTTGAGGCTCACAAGTCCCCTTGGCTGTCTGCTAAGGGGCACTGGGGCTGGGGAGAGGAGTAGACAGTAGCCAGAGACGACCCCCACCCGGTGCACACAGCAGACACAGGTGTGTTGAGGCTCCAAGGAGGCCAGGGCTGAGCGGGACTGTGCACTCTAACGTTTTCTTGTCCTCCCCAAGCTGTGACCGAGGAAGAACTAACACGTGCACTAATGGAGGGAGATGAGATCACTGCTGCCCCCGGCAGAGATGGTGCAGGCAATGGGTGTCCCAAGCCCTCCTACACCCTCAGCTCTGACAGCTCCACACCTGAGACCAACCAGAGCCTGCTGAGCTACACGGAGGAGGCAGAGTAAGCTAGTAGGGAGCAGGCCCACTGTCCCCACAGCCTCCTTAGCTAGGTGAGGCTCCTGTGTGTCCTGCTGGGAAGAGGGAGGGGAGCGAGTTCCAGCTCAGAGTGTGGTAGCCTGTGCCAATGGGCAGGGAAGGAAGCAGACCTGTGTGAGAGGGCAGGAGCAGTGTGTGGGCCTATGGTGCTCCTCACGTGGCTGGGAATTGGGCATTCTGGGGCTGGTTATGACTGCGCTGATCAGAAGTGATGTCGGAAGACTATGTCCTTCAGAGGGGCCCCAGGCAGAGTTCCACATGGCAGGCAAGGCCTCCTGTCTCCCATCTTGTGGGAAGTATTTCAATGTGAGTTCTGTGGGACTGGCTGCAGGCCACTCTCCTGCTCTGACTCCTGCCAGCGTCATTTCTGTGGAGCGCCTGTCCCGAAGCCCTAGATAGATGGCATTACTGTCTCTGCTCTATAGTGGGGTCACTTGCCAGTTTGACAAATAGTGTCTCTTCACTGGGATTCGACATGCAGATTGCTGTGCCTGGAGCCCTCCAACCCTCACCATCTCCTTACTGGCAGTGTCCAGGGTCAGCTTGGCTCAAAGACTTCTGCTGGGGGCCAGTCTCCTTCCTTCTCACAGAGGGATGCTTTGAGGAGTCACAAGAACAGGGTAAGTTGCCACTGCATCCTCTGCAAGAGAGCAGAAGCCATGGGAGGGGCGTAGCATCCTTTGGGGATCCCAGGTCTATGTCTGGCTTATAGGAAGATAGAGGGTGATGCATGAGGCAAGGGCCATAGCACCAGGCTCAGCTGTGCTCTCCCCTTCTGGCCGACCAGAGGCCCTCCCTTCTAGGTCACTCTGCTCAGGGTACCTTCCCTCCCTCCCTTTCCACTTGCTGTCCCCATCAGTTCCAAGCAGGTGTGCTGCCCACATGCTCTGCTCCTTCTGCAAGTCCTCGAAGTGCTCAGCAGAGAGTTGCCAGAGGCATCAGTCTTCAGGTGCCCATGTGTGCCTAGCAGGCATCCTCCAGCCGGCCTCTCCTGCTGGCTGCCCCTGGCCAGCACCTCTGGAGCAAGAACACAAATAGCCCTGGGGAACTACAGGGGCCTTGGTGTGCTGCAGAGGTTGGGGGTCAGATAGTGCTGCGGAGGTCAGGGTTCGAAGTGAGTCACTTCTAGCTTGTTCCTCCTGCTGAGCCACAGTGTCCCTCAAGGGTATTTGGGAAACACCCTTGTCCTCCCGCTTTGTATGAGAGGCTATCACTCTGAGCTGTCCTGGGCCCTTGCTTTGTGCCTTGGTTTCTCCATCTGAAGCTAAGCCACAGACCCAAGGCTGAGTGAACTGATAGGAAGCAGTGTACCAGTGTTTGTGCTGTGACCTTCCTGGCTTGGAAGGCTGAACCCTGACTGTTCACCCTGAAATGGGGTGCCAGGCCCCAGGTCACTCTCTTTGTCCCCAGAACATCTTGACTGCCATCCTGCTGCTGCTACGGGAGCTGGACACAGAGGGACTTGAGGCTGTCCAGCAGACTGTGGGCAGCCGGCTCCAGGCACTGCACCGGCTGGAACCCCCGGAGGACATGGAGTGACCTCATACACCCAGCACCTGGATCCTGCTCCATCTTTGCAGAAACACAGCTCTACCTGGAAAGCCTCTTTCAGTGTTCCTGCCATCAGGCCAGTACAGGGGCAGCCACACTAGCTGGGCAGACCCTCTCCTGTGTCCAGGGCTGGCAGAGATACTGCCCACCAGGATGGTCCCTGGGACTTAGCTACAGAGGCCTTGATGTTCTGGGCTCCCCCACCCCCGACCCCTCAGGGAGGGCTGTGCGGGCCATCCCCTCCAATAAAGTACTTTCCGTCTGGGCTCCTCTCTCAGTGGGAGGCGCAGCCCTGACCTTGGGTCCGTGCTGCTTCTCAGCAGCTGGGGGAACCCTGCAGTGTTGCTGCCTGTGTCAGTCCTGTCATTGGGCTGGTTTCTGTCCTCACAGAGATGGCGGAAATGTCATGTAGACACTGCCTCAGTGTCCGTAGCTGGCACCACAGCTGGCCCTGCTCGGGAGGGTGTCTGCTCAGGACAAGGCTGGGCAGGACACGCCTCCCCTTGTTTCCCTTCAGGAGTCATTGTGTTGGGTTCACCCAGAGTGGACAGTCACAGGCCTGTGTCTGCTTGCCATTTTGAGGCATCAGATGTCTCAATCAAGTCTTTATTAGAACACGTGAGGGTCACTGTGACTTACCCACCAGGCAGGGCCACCTTGGTGCCTTGGGGTGGGCTTGCGCTTGTAGAGAACAGAGAGGTGTAGGTTAGCATGTGAGACGACAGAAAGGACCCCATCACCTACTGAGAGCTATGCTCAGGGCAGAGCATGCCCAACAAAGCCTTCTGCAGATAATAGACTGGCTCTGTAAATGACCTGTGGAGGGTTTTGATACTGAAGACCCAGGCCTTTCAGCCTTTGACCTCTCTCCAGCTCTGGCCCATTTCTAATCTTGGAAGTGCCTTTTCCCTTAATAAACTGTTTCTACCACTATCAATGTGTCCCTGGTCCAATTTCTTGTTCTAGAACATACGAACCTAGAAATCCAGCAGGATACCTGTAATATCCTGTAATATCCTGGCATTCCTCCTCCCGCACATCTTTGAACTCAGGGATGCGAGAACTGGACCAGTTGGGGTGAGCTCCCAGCTCCCGATTGCCTTTCCCTCCTCAGCCTCCTCTGCCCACATGGAACAAGGTACAGTGTGTCACTCTACCTGGAGCTGAGTGAGACCTTCAGCCCTTCCAATTTGTCCAGGCACACCTCCTTGGACAAAGCAGAAATTGACACCAGGGGTGGAGGTGCCCCTCCCAGCTCACAGCCCAGAGCACTGAGGCCAGGAGGCACTATCCCTGGAACGATGGATGTGCAGAAGTGAGCACAGGGAGGAGGTGGCCGCTCTGCACCCTGGACATCACCCGAGGCCAATGCTGTTACCCAGTGGCTGCTGTGCAGCTGAGCAGGTGGATGCTCAATCTGCCAGGATACGCCAAGTTCCATGGAACCAGGCCGCAAGGCAGTGACCAGATCCCACCTGACCATGACTAGAATGAGGTGCCAAGCCTCACAAGTTCTGTGTCCAGATCTCCTGCCCCTTGGTGCCCGCCCTCATTGTGTGGAGCCATCTGTGTGGTTGGTGCTGCTGATTTTCAAGAGGAACAGAAATCAGATGCCAGCCACAGCTTGCTTGTCTCCAGACCCTGAGCCGCCTTCGATGGAGTCAGTCTCTTGGTGGACAGACTCATGGGGACTCTAGAACATCCCTGTGACTCCCCAAGCAGGAACGCTGAAGCCTGGTCGCTGGGAAACTGAAGCAGCAATGAGGGACCTTGTGATGGTCTGTGAGGGCATGTCCAGGAAGGACTGGTGATGGGGGGAGAAGACCCCAGGGTGGAAGCACCTCCCCCAGCAGCAGCCCAGATACAGAGTTTGAGGGAAAAGCCATGCTGCCTGCCTTCCCTTCTTGCTGGTCAGTGTGTCTACCCTGTTGTCCTTGCAGCCACCACCAGCCATCCTTCACTGACACCAGAACCCAGCTGCTGCTTCCAGTGTGGACTGAGCACCATACTCTCCAGGAATCCTCCAGGCCCTCTGCACCAGACTGCTGAGGCATCCAGCCTCTCAGACTAAGCAGCTACCAGTACAGTCTCTTCAGCATGCAGCCAGCCATCATTGGACTAGTCTGTGTAAGCCAGTCTAGTGAATCCCCTTTCTAACGTCAGATCACAAGTCTGCCTCTGTGGACAAGTGTGACATGACGTGCAACAGGTGAGGGCTGGTAAGTGGGCTCAGCATTCTGCTTTGACGGAAATTTCCCAAACTTCCCTTATCACCCCAAGATCTACTTAGCCTCCCTGCCTGAAACCAGCCTTCCTTCTGACAATGGGCAGAATGCAAGGACACAGACAGAACAGACCCCCCACCTGCTGTCCTGCTGCTATCCATGGTGGGCTGGGTACCAAACTGAGGGTGGCAAGACAGCGGCTCCCCAGTACACAGCAAGGTCTTGGAAAGAGCTACTCCATGGGCCAGCACCTCACCTGGTCTAGTAATGCCCAACCAGCCCAGGCCCACGGGGAGACCCTTGCCTAAGGATACTCCTTCTAATGAGGCCTGTAGGCCTCCAGCCACAACCTTGACCTTGACAGTACACAAGAGCTAAGAGCAGCCGCCACCTGCTGGAAGTACCCAGTCACTGCAGGGGGACGAGCCCAGGAGCCCAGCAGAGGCTTGTACAGAAACCTAAACTGTCCTTGACAAGAGGATTAGGGCAGGATCTGAGGTGGGTGTGGCCAGGTCACTGCCCTTCACAGGCTTCTCTGAGGTTCCGGACTAGGTGCCTCCCAGGACTGCCTGGGGGTGAGTGACTAGCCATGGCCCCTATGGTGACAAGTCTCCCCTCACACACCCAGTATCCCCAAGGCTGCCTCACATCAGACACTGCCCATGGGCTGAGACCCAAGCTGGGGCTGAGGCTAGAGACCATTTAGAGGCAAATGTAGGACCCACAACAGGCTCTAAAGCCCTCCACAGCCCCTTTGCCCCTCAGGCAGAGCTGAGAGGGACTCAGGTGCCCCTGGTGCCCCCACCCTACCCCAGGGTAGTCACTACCATCTGTTCTCATAGAGTAGTTGTGGGTAAGGCTTACACTTGAGCCCTGCCAACTCCTTCCCTTGACACCCTACAGGCTATGCCTTCCAGGTGACCAGACTCTAGTCAGGGTGACTTTATTTCTAGAAAAGGTGAGGCTCTGCTGAACCACGTGCTGAGGCAGCCAGCTGGCCAGTAAGGGGGAGGGGCAGTGTGAATACATTCAGCCAGGGCTAGAAGGTGGGGGCCTCGGTGCTCTGTCCTGCAGGCAGCTTGCCAGGAGGCCTGATGGGCAGCTGGGGGAGGAGAGCCTTTGAGCAGCAGAGGAGACCTCCCGACCCCTGCCACAGGCTCCATTCCATGCCAGAGGCTGTGACCACTGCTGGAAGGAGAGAGTCCAGGGAGGCAGGCAGGGTGGTGAGGCCTCAGAAGCCCTTATCCATGCTCAGGCTGCGGCGCGTGACATGCTCCAGCTCCCCTGACACATAGTCCGCCATGCTGATGCGGTAGTGCGCCAGCATCTTCAGCATCAGTCGCAGGTTCAGCCACCACTGCTCCCGGGGCATGCGGTGCCTGCACAGGAAGTCAGGGTCAGGTAGTTAAGGGTGCGATCCCTATGCTTCCCTAACCTCTGAATACCTCAGTACTGTTGGTAACTAGGTGGTACCTAGGGCACATCTGGGTGCTCCATCCCTCAGTAGCCTTGAGGACCACAGAGATGGGGTCAGGTGCAAGGGCCTCAGGCTAACCAGCCTGCTCATCCCAACCCCTCCCCACTCTTCCCAGAGTCAGCCTCAGAACACCTGGATGTGACCCCTGTTCCCCAAGGCCTGGTGGGGACCCTGTATGTGTGGAGGGGAAAGTCTGGGCCTCAGGGTCCTCCACTATCCAGGGTCCTCCCCCATCCAGGGTCCTCCCCACCCAGGGTCCTCCCCCATCCAGGGTCCTCCCCTTCCAGGATCCTCCCCATCCAGGGTCCTCCCCTTCCAGGGTCCTTCCCTTCCAGGTTCCTCCCCCATCCAGGGTCCTCCCCCTTCCAGGGTCCTCCCCTTCCAGGGTCCTCCCCCATCTAGGGTCCTCCCCATCCAGGGTCCTCCCCCATCCAGGGTCCTCCCCACCCAGGGTCCTCCC
>NW_008332152.1:2445082-2463371 GCF_000622305.1 Nannospalax galili | reverse complement strand
CCTTCCAGGGTCCTCCCCCATCTAGGGTCCTCCCCATCCAGGGTCCTCCCCATCCAGGGTCCTCCCCCATCCAGAGTCCTCCCCTTCCAGGGTCCTCCCCCATCCAGGGTCCTCCCCTTCCAGGGTCCTCTCTTCTCCATGTAGGTCTGGGGGGACTTACTCAAAATCAGTATCTTTCTTGAGTTCTGTGACTGGGCTGAAGGCCACTGCCTTTTTCCGTAGGCCAACCACACAGGCTGAGTCTGGGGCATTGGCGAACACCCGCCCTGTGGAAACAGGCATGTTGTGCGCAAGGCCAGGTCTCTGGGGACCCTCAGAAGGCAAAGTCTGGCCCCAGGACCATGCCACCTACCCTTACGGTAGACCTCCCGCAACTTCTCTGACATCCAAATCATGGCTTTCACCCCCAGCTTGGTCCCATAGTTCCGGTCAAAGGGAGTTGGAGCACCACCCTAGAAAGAAAAGCAAGTCGTGTTCCCGGTGCTGGCCGAGTCTCAAGGGAGGAGACTGACAGAGAGGGGATCCTGAGACTCCACATGAGTCCCAGGGGAGGAGACTAGACATAGAAGGGACCCTGAACCAGCACACACGTCTCCCTGTAACCTCACAGACCTCACTACCCCACCACTTCTAACCTCTTGTCCCAGTCTCTTCCTATAGTCCAGAGGGCCTCCAGAATCTAGAAGCTATCCCAGAGACCAGAATGTCCCTTGGACCTCAGAATCTATGGGCAATGGCCCCACCCCAGGCCTCCTGAGGGTACCATGAGGCAGAGGGGATTAGAAGATGGACTGGGCAGGGCCTGAGCAGCCTCTAAGAGGATGAGGGTTCAGCCCAGGGCCCAAGAGCAAGGTTTGGGTCCCAGTCCTACCCTCCAGGGATTACACCTGTAGATGTAATCTACAGTAGATGGTCCTCAGTCCTCTCATGAAGGGAGTAACAGGCACACGCTGGGGTGAACAAGAACTAAACAGCCTAATGCTCAGGGGCGTGTACAGAGAACACCCTCTGCCTCCAGGGTCCTCCTAGGATCCTGGAGAAGAAGATGGGGGTGGGAGCAGGGGACCCAACAGGTAAGCTGCACTGGGGTAGGGAGCCAGGCCTTGGAACATACACACCTGCTGCAGGTGGCCCAGCACATTGGTCCTGCAGTCAAACACACCCTTGCCTTCTGACGAGTACAGGTTGTACAGGAACTCCGTGGTGTAGTGCTCATGGCACTTCTCATTCCTGTGGAGGCACACAGAGACCACTGGGACCTGCCCTAAGTCCTGGACCCCTAGGCCAAGCCACAGGTGGGGAGGGGCAGGTAGGGAGGCAGCAGCTCCCAGGTTCCCTGGTCTTCCTTGCTCAGTGGTCTCACCGGAGCACCAGACCCCTCTGGATGTCTGTCTTCATTTTCTCTGTCATGTGCTCCACATTGGCCTGGGAAATAGGAAAAGAGCTGAGAAGAGGTGGAAGCGATGCGGGGACAGGCGAGACCACCAGCTTCTGAGAGGGCACGGCAGGGCTGCTGAGGGGCCCCTTGAAGGATGGGACTTGTGGCCACTCATGAAGGGTCCCTTCACAGGCAGTGACCCCTGTCTGAGCCAGCAAGTTTCATGTGTGTTTCAGGAGGGGCCTGGTAGGACTCACCAGTGGCTGCAGAGCACAGGAGCTGGGCTGGGCTCACCTTTAAATCGTGAATGTTGAAAGGGTCCTCGTAAACGTAGGCGGCATCAGCGCCCACAGCAATGCCCGTCACAGTGGCCAAGTAGCCGCAATAGCCCCCCATGGTCTCAACAATGAACACACGGCGCTTTGTCCCTGAGGCCGACTGCTTGATGCGGTCACAACTCTGGAGGGGTCAAGGGGACGGTCAGAGCCCAGCATAGTGGCACACAGTACTAATCTCACCAAGTCAAAGCCAGCCTGAGCTACATAGCGAGTTCTAGCCTAGCCTGAGCTACAGAATGAGACTCTGCCTCACAAAACAAAAAAGGGTCAGAATCCTCTGGGTCTCCTACCACTACCACCACAGTAGCTGGGTAGGGCCAAGCCTGGGCCATTCCTACTTAATCTGCATAAAATTAGGGGTTCACAAGTGGGAGGGCCTACACACGGGTCACAGACAATGGTCAGGAGACAGTTTTGGTTGTTACTGGCACTGCATGGGGAAGGACCAGGGACCCACTGACCCCTGCAGCAGCACTTCTGCCCCTGGGGCCACTAGAGAGCACAACTGGACAGCACAAGAGGGTGACATGTAGCAGTAACGCTAGCCATAGATGGATCGGTTTGAAAAGAGTAAAGAGTGCTGGAGCTGGAGAGACAGCTCAGCAGCTAAGAGCACCAGCTGCTCCTGAGGACCTGGCTCGGTTCCCAGCACCCACATGGCAGCTCACAACCACCTGTAACTCCAGTTCCAGGGACCTGATGCCCTTTTCTGGCCGCCTTGGGTGTACATACACACATGCAGGCAAAACACCCATACACATAATTTTTTTTTAATTTTATAAGATTGATAAAAGTAGAAAACAACAACCTAAGAAGTGTTAGTAGGGTCTAAACCCTGGGTGAAAGCCCAGATGTGGATGTTGGCTGCGGCGGGTGCCTGAGAACCGGTATCTCATCTAGACAGCTTGCCAGGCAAGGACAAAGGGCTAGCGTAGGCTAGAAAGGCTGTGGTAGGCAATGAGAAGCATATCCTGCAGGCACACCAATGACCAGCAGGTGCAAGCTTTCCACTTTCCAGAAACCAGAGCTGCCCAAGCACCTGATCCCACAACCTGGGCCCATCTGGTACTAGTGGCTGACTGGAGCCCTGCCCGCCCCTTATCCTGGCCCTAACCCTGGGAAGCCCACCTGGCCTGATTTCACTCTGCAGGGCCCCTCACCTCCATGGCAGCATTGACGGCTGTGTCTGAGCCCAGGCTGAAGTCAGTGCCAGGCACGTTGTTGCTGATGGTGGCCGGGATGACACACATGACGATGCAGAGCTCCTCATAGCGTCCCCGTGCCTCTACGAGCTGCAGCACCCCCTCGTAGGCCTAAGGGCAGGAAAGGAAAGGAGGCAGGGGAGGGATGAGGCAGGGCCAAGGCCCAGGAAGGACAGAGCCAGGCTCCTCCAGGGCAGTGGTACCATCTTGCCTTCCCCCACAGATACCTAATGAGGACCAGAGGATCCCAGTCAAGCCGCTGAATCCAGAGCCACCCCATGCTCACGGTAAGGACTTACCAAACACCAGAGCATAGCATCAGTGGCCTCCTAGGCCTCTTCCCTCCTAGCCTTCCACCCGACTCCTGCCTCCCTCCTCCCCCACACTGGGCTAACTGTACCACCTCATGAGGCCTTCAGAAGGTAAAAACCCCAGCCCCAATCCCACACTTGACAGCACTGACCCTCTGCCCACCCCCGCCTGAGTCAGCACTGGAATGCAGCTGCACCCACACGAGGCAACAAAGCTCACCTCAAAGCCCCCAACGACCAGCAGGGCATGGATATTGTAGGTGCGGAGGTTATCCACGATGGCCTCCAGGTGGTTCTTGGGCAGCGTCCTGTGGTTGGAGATATGTCAGTCTGGAAAGGTGGTGTGCAACATACCAAAGTGTGTCTCATCCCAAAAAATGTGTGGCTTGATCCTTCCCAGAGCCAGCAGTCACTCACTGAAGGCTACATCCATGTGGCTCCAAGGGGGACGGGGACCCGCAGGCCAGTGTGTGAGGCCTGGCCATGCCTCAGCAACCTCCCTGATCGCTCCTAGCGATGAGCAAACCCTGCTTATCAGCCTGCCCTGGATGCTCCTTCTGCCCGAGGCTGCCTCTCAGACAGGGATGCTTTCTGCAGCCCTTGCAGCCTCACAGGCTTGGGTGCAATGATCTCTCACGATCACACAAGGTGACCATGGAGGATCTCAAACCCATCCTAAGATCACTAGGTCCTGACATAAAAACCACAGCAGCAGTCAGGGTGGGTAGCTGAGGCAGTCCTCACTGAGGGACACTTATGCTCCAGCTCTCTCTTACTGAGCACCTTGGTACTGCAGGACAGGTATAGCCACTGAGCTGCCCCTCTGTCCAGCTGAGCACAGGTGAGCCCTTAGTAGGAGACCCTGGGCTACAGCCAGAAGGGGACCAGCCTCGGCTGCAGGGCTGGGATTGCCCTGCCTGCCCCCTTGGCTATGCTGCGCACTGTCCAGCAGCAATCTACTCACCTCTTGGTCCCCAGCACTGAGCCGCCACGCCCCAGCCAGCCGGCTACATCATGCCAGCTCACTTCTTGCACCTGTCAAGAGAACATGGCTTCAGGAGGGTGGCCGGATGTCTTACCAGCTCGTCCTCTGGCAGGGCCCACTGGTGGCTGGCTGACACCTCACAACTGGGGCTGAGTCTCTGGGCTGGTAAGAGGACACAGCCCTTTGCCCCCTCCTCCCCATGGGCTGCTATGTCTCTTCATGTGCCTGAACTGGGCTGTTCTGTGCACATCCAGCACCATTCAGAGCCTGCATCACCATAGCACCTACCTGACCTTTGGCCAGGCCTTCGAAGCCATCATGCACAACATACACCGTGTGGCCCTGGGAGATGCCAGTGCGTACTGCGGAGCGCACAGCTGCATTCATGCCAGCTGCGGGGGCTCCCACGTTCAGGATGGCCAGGGAGAAGTTGGTCTTCAGAAAGAAGAAAGGAACGAAGAATGTGGGCCATGGGACCAAATAGTTCCCCAGGCAGCCTGGATGTTGTGCACCATACCAGCTCTCCTGAGAGTAATTTATCTGTTCTACTCATTCCAGAAGGTTGTGGGAAAGACTAATTGAAACAAGGTACAAGCCTAGCATACTCTGCAAGGTCCCCAGGCAAAGTAAACGGACACTACTACCACAGTCGGGCTCACGGGCACAGCCTGATAGGCTGGGTAAACAGCTGCTATAAAGTCCTTGGCCATCACTCATCCTCACTCAGGGCAAGAATGGAACAACCAGTTGGCTAGGTGTTATGGTCACCTGTCTCATAGTAGCTACATTGTACCAGGGACACCAACTTTGGTGCTACACTGACATAACCCAAAACACCCACAATACTATTGAGTTCGGTGTTCCAGTCTGGAGGATCTGGACAGAGCCCTGTCCTGATCCCTGGGCTAGTAGGAACCGGCCTCTTCATCACCCTTGCTTTGGACCTTCCCCCAGGTCTCAGCCGTGGGGAACAACTCATCCACACTGGCACCTGTCCCCAAGTAACACCAGGGCCACTTCCTTCAGCAGGCTGAGAAGCAGCCACACACACTGCAGCTGGTCCCTGTGGCCACAAGCAAAGCTGAGCCCCGCCCTCAGTGCATAGCTGAGACCCAAGGCAGGAGGAAGGAGCCCCAAGCTTGCAACTCCCCAGGAGGCAGGCATCAGGACAGCAGCCAGGCATGGAGATGTGTAAGTGCAGTCCTGGGCTCTGCCTTCTCCCTCACCTTCTCCGTGGAGACCTTCTGGTGGGCAAGGAGTTTGTAAATTTTCCAGTTGTTCTCGAAGCTCCTGGAAAGGAAGTGGGTCATGCAGGTTGCAGCCTCACCGCCGTGATGAACTCAGGGTAGCATGAGGCCAGCTGCCCAGCAGAGGAGGTATAGGGTGGGCATGCCCAGGGCTCCAGGGTGCAGAGGGTCCTTAACACAGGGCTAGAACTCAGCCCCAAAGGAGCCAGAACTCATGCAGCTGGCTTGTCCTGTTGCCACACCGTGAGTGGGTACACCTTCAACAGCCACTACGAGACCCACAGGAAACACAAGGCTGCATTCCCTAACACGGTAAAACCCATGGTTTGGCACCCAGCCTGCTGCCTACTTACAGCCTCAGAGGACTGGGGGGTGGGCATGCCCAGGGCTCCAGGGTGCAGAGGGTCCTTAACACAGGGCTGGCAGAAGATTGAGACCTGTAGGTACCCAGCCTGCCTACAGCCTCAGCATGCCCAGGGCTCCAGGGTGCAGAGGGTCCTTAACACAGGCCTGGCAGAAGATTGAGACCTGTAGGTACCCAGCCTGCCTACAGCCTCAGAGTGCTGAAACAGCATCCAGACCTGCACATGGAGCAGGACCAGGTGTCTGTAGGTACCCAGCCTGCCTATAGCCTCAGAGTGCTGAAACACAGTATCCAGACCCGCACATGGAGCAGGACCAGGTGTCTGTAGGTACCCAGCCTGCCTACAGCCTCAGAGTGCTGAGACACAGCATCCAGACCCGCACATGCAGCAGGTACCCAGCCTGCCTACCCACCACAGCCTCAGAGTGCTGAAACACGGCATCCAGACCCGCACATGCAGCAGGTACCCAGCCTGCCTACCCACCACAGCCTTAGAGTGCTGAAACACAGCATCCAGACCCGCACATGCAGCAGGACCAGGTGTCTGTAGGTACCCAGCCTGCCTACCCACCACAGCCTCAGAGTGCTGAAACACGGCATCCAGACCCGCACATGCAGCAGGACCAGGTGTCTGTAGGAGGTGGCACCCCATGCCACCAGGGACAAGAACCCACATACCTGCTGGCCTTCCCTGTCCTCTAATCAGGCACCACCCACAGCATCCCAAGCTTGGCCAGGAGCCCTGTGACCTGGGTGTTGTCTGCCCTGCAGCACCACCACCCCATGCTCTGTTGGTCCTGCCCTGGCTACCAACCACCCACACGTACTCCATACCCCATGGGTAGCATTGTCACCTCAGTGACTACCTCTCAGCTCCTCCAATGATGGGCACTCATTTAGAACACTGAGGCCCCACACCCCCAGGTCACTGTCTTGGCAGTAAGTGCAGGCCCATGCCCCACTTTAACCTTTGCTGTCTGAAAGGACAGCCACCCTTACCTGCCTCGGAGCTGGATGGCCTCGTCAAACCTCTTGTCATCCATGGCCTTCTGCACATCCTTTGTCTTAAAGAAGAAAAGAGGAAGCAGGCTGTCAAGGAAGCTAGCCTACACTTACAGACACAGCCTGTTGGTCTCAAGGAGAGAGGCTTGGACATGTTCATGTCCTAGGCCCAGTCTCAGGAGGCCCAGGAGGTCCCACCTGGTTCCAGACATGAGTCCTCCCCAACCAGGGCAACCCCAACCTCACTGTGCCTCAATGCCCCCAGGATCTGACCAGGGCCTTGGGAATGGAGATGACCCTAGGTCCACAGCCAATACTCAGCATGGCTCAAAACAAGGCCAGGCAGGTCAGGTCTCCCAAGAAGAGTACCAGGAATGCCAAGCCTCCCTCTCGCACTACAGCCCATCATTACTAACAAGTCCCATCTATCCCTAGCCCACCATTCCCAGCAAGCCCCTACTGCCCCTAGCCCACCATTCCTCACATGATCTATCTGCCCCCCAGCTGCAGGGCCCTCAAACCTGCCTGAGCCAGGGCCAGCACCCTCCTGCTCAGCCTCACAGCCCCTCTGCCCTCACCTGTACCCCATCCTGGTAAGCCTGCTCTGGCCACTCAGTACCCACCTACCAGAGCCTTACCAAATGTTCCCTCTTTGTCCCTCCTGTCCTAACCCCAAAACCCTAGGCCTACTCACTTTCAAAGGTCAGCCCAAAGCCACTGCCCCAAGAAGCCGAGACCTCCTTGGGTACCCCAGCTACCTGGCTACCCGTCCTCCCCTCTGGCCAGCTTCCGTGGCTCCCTGAAGCCCAATAGTTCCTTCCTCCCACCCTATAATACACACATGAGCAGCAGGACAGAGGGAGGCCCTGGGAGGGCAGGGTTTCAGCTGGGGGGGCCCAGCACTCACCACTTGCACACACTCCATGAGTGGCAGGCGCACAGACTGGTTCCCGGAGAGGCTGACCACGCAGGCTGGCGTGTCAGGCGTGGCCTCCAGCAGTGCCATCACGGCCTCCATGCCCATCTTGCTGCTCTGCACACGAGTGGGCAGCATGGGTCAGGCTGGGGCAGCCCGTCCCCCCACCTCCCCAAAAGCTGCAGTCACTCACCCACCTGCCCTGCAAATCAGCAGCATGGTCCATCTGTAGACACACAAACCCTGGCTTCTGAGCCCCCACATTAGCCCAGGCTCCCCAAACATGGTGACCTAGTATGATCAGCAGTCATAACAGCCTATCAGGCCTCATTTCCCAGAGTCCCCACAGGCTGGCTAGATCTGGCCCTGGCTCAGAGAGTTGCTGTGGTGGGACTGGAGCATGGTCTCTTGGCCTGAGAGTGATGGGTGGGGGGCCAGGGGAGGAGGGGGCGGAAAGCCAGAGCTCCAGAGCTCCAGGGCTCCAGGGTCCCTTCTACAAGACTCCTGAATCGTGAGTATGGGCTGATGGACTGGGACAACTAAATCACCAAGAACTGCTCCATAGGGGACAGATCACAGCTGCAGCTTCAGGTACAGTCAAGAGGACAGCAGATAGACAAAAAGGCAGGACCAGGACCAATGGGAGATGGGCTTCATGGGCACGAGGCAGTGGTCCTCTCACTTCCGGGTCGTCCCAGTCCATTTGCTGGCTATTAGATACTCCAGTCCTCCATCACCTTGGTGAGTTCCTGCAGGTCCTGTGAGCAAGGCTCTGACTGACTGCTTGTGGCTCTAGACTCTTCCACAATGCTTCTGTAACAGCCCTGGCCGTGATCAGGGCTCTGCAAGGAACAGCTGGCTGAAGGAGCACTGTGAGCAGATACCACCTGACTATCCCGTCATCCTGGAGGCATCTGGGCTCAGGCACAAGCATGGTGCTGTTGACATTTGGCTGCAGTGAGCTGTCCTGTCTTCTGCCTCTGCCCAGGCATGTTGTGTCTTCAACAAGCATCCAGGGCACTGGCTAGACAGTCTATTACCTGAAGACATGGTGACCTCAGGCCACCTCAGCTCTTGGTTGGGTGGTGGATGGCTTGTCCTCAAGTCTCAGGCTCCTCATAGGCACTTTGGAGGTTCCTGAATTCTTGTGTAAGGTGCAAGAGGGTCCTGGGTGGGCCAGCGAGGCTCATCTCTGTGTCTAACTCTGTGGCAGATTCGAGAGATGGTACAGCAGGGATCTCGGCTCAGCACAGTAGATGTGGTGTGCACAGGGCTGAACCAGCACCATCTGGTCTCATATCAGTGTGGTTCTGTCTGTTGGGCAGTCTCTGACCCTGCTCCTTGGGAGAGCCCTCATATGCAGGCTCTAGCCCACACATGGGCTCTCCTGGCCACAATCTACCTCCATTTGGCTCTTATATGACACGATTCTGCAGCGGTCTCAGGAGGAATCTGAGCAGCCAGGAGACAGCCAAGCTCCTTGGCCCAATCCTCTGCTCACCTTGCCCCTTCTCACAGGGACCTGCCCATGTCACCAAGAGGATCTAACACCTCAACTGCTGGACTGCTGATGCATGCAAGGGAGAGGGCAAGCAAGGCGTCAGTGACAGAGGCAGGCTCCTATGGTCCCCAGGCCCAAGTTTCTTATGGCCACAGACAGTGGGAGGCAGGCCCCAGCTCCTTTTGAAAGACAGGAGCTGCTCACCCATGGACAGCACTGACACAGCATGTGAGTGCACACGCATGCACGCAGACACACACACACACACACACACACACACACATGCATGCATGCACTAACGGGCACACCTGTATGCCCAGGCAGAGGCTTGTCAACCTACCAAGATACGGTCGAAAGCTGAGGGTGTCCCTCCACGCTGCACGTGGCCCAGCACAGTTACTCGAGTATCGAAGCCCAGCCTCTGGACTACGAGCTGTTTAGGAGAGGCAGAGGGTCTGTGGGCTCCTGCCCCAACTGCTGTCCAGCCACCTGTGGGCCTCAGTCCCATAGGTCCACCCATACCTACCCTTAGGTTTTCAGACAACCCTGTGGGTCCCCAGGGCCAGCAGGAAACTAGCCACGCCATCTAAGTATAGGGTTCACGTGAGTGTGTGTGAGTGTACATGGAGGGGTCCATGTGTATATAGAGGTGTATCTGTGTGTATAGAGAGGTACATGTTTCATGGCCTACATTCCTGGCTGCTCAGAGCTTGACATGGTCTCTGTTTCCACTGCTCAGTCTCCCCTGGGGCCCTGGGTCTGGGGTGTAGCAGAGGCTACATGGGGCACAATCACTGGGAAGGGGGCCTAGGGAGGACTGAGGCCAGAGCCGTGCATCGCTGTAGCAGGGGCCCCAGAGCAGGCCAGATACCACAGGAATGCTCCACTCCTAACGTCCCAGTTGTTCATTTTGTTTTACTTTGTTTCGTCTTGTTTTGAGACAGTTTCATTCAGTAGACAAGCTGGCCTAGAACTTGCTGCAGAGCCTAAGCTTGCAGATGATCCTCTACCTCAGCTTCCCGAGTACAGATGTGCACCACCACGTCTGGCAAATCTAAGCCACTGGGCTGTGAGTCCAACATGGGGTGGTAGGCACCCCGTCATCTAAGAAACCAACAGTGCTATGCCTGGACATGGGGGTGCTGGGGTTCAGCTACAGAGACCTGAATGAAGTCAGGTTCCAAAGGGTGGGCTCCCAACATGGAGGGACCTGACCCCAGCCTACCAGCCTACATTTGACACTATCAGGATGAGGAAGCATCCCCCAGTGCTGGGCCCAGGAAGAGGTCGCCCCGGGACCAGCACCTCGCCAGGCTGCTGGTATACTTACGTCCTTCACGTAGCTGGACGAGATGGGCTTCCCGTGCCGATCAATGGCCCCCTCAGCAATGATGATGATGTTTAGTCTTGAACCCCGGCTCCGCGTCTGTCAGAGACACCAGACCCACTCTCCAGGCATGAGCTACTGTGCATCACCACCAGGTACAGCAAGCCTCACAGGGATGCCGCACACACAGCCCACCTGAGGACAGTACTCTCTCCCACCTTGCAGGAGGAGGTGACGGTAGAGATGAGTCCAAGCAAGCAGGACGCTACTGCCCCCCGTGGGAATTCCTACAGGCAGCTAACACTTGGGTGCTCTCTTTTAAAAATACTTTATGTATTAGGGCCAGGCGTGGTGGCACACGCCTTTAATCCCAGCACTTGGGAGGCAGAGGCAGACGGATCTCTGTGAGTTCAAGGCCAGCTTCGTCTAAATAGTGAGTTCCAGGACAGCTGGGGCTACAGGGAGACCCTGTCTCAAAAGGACAATAAAAAAAACAAAAAACCTTTATGTATTATTTTTACTTCATGTGTATGAGTGTGCTTGCATGTATATAAGTACACCCATGTTGTGCAATGCCCATGGAGATCAGACAAGGGCGTTGGATCCCCTGAAACTGTAGCTATAGACAGGTGTGAGTTGCCATGTGGGTGCTGGGAATTGAACCCAGTGCTCTTAACCGTTAAGTAATCTTTCTATCCCTATTTATTTTTATTTTATGTGTATGAGTGTTAGGCTTACATGTAAGGGCACTCATGTCACGCAGTGCCCTCAGAGGACAGAGAGGGTGTTGGATCCCCTGGAACTGGAATTACTGTTGTTAGCCATCATGTGGGTGCTTGGGATTCGAATCCAGGTCTTCTAAAAGGGTAGTCAGTGGCCTTAACCACTGAGCCATCTCTCTAGTCCCTCAGGCCCCCTTCACAGACTGTCTCTGTACTCTTTAATAGGGGACCTTCCAGTGCTGACCAGAGCTAGGAGTTCCAGACACTCTCTACCCTGGAACTACTGGGCAGGCTTCAGGTAACACAGGTACCACATGCTCAGCTCACCATCACAGAGCACTCTGGGAAATGTAAAGCATTTTTACTCCTTCACTTCAGTGATCCCACAAACCTTCATGGAATTCACTGTGACATACAAGTCTACAAGCCTGTGGTGACCCCAAGAGCCTCATCAGGGACACAGGGTGGGAGCACTTAATGAGAGGCCAGGTGTAGTGGGGCTGGAGCAATACAGGGCTGCATGGAGTAGGTGGCACTGGCAGGGCAGACCTCCAGGCCAAGGCTGCAGGTGAAGTGTAAGAGCCAGGACTGGCCCTCCTGTCCCTCATTGATGCCCGAGCAATGGACAAGCCAGGAGACACCTACAGGCAAGAGAGAACTCAGGGACTAACCCACGTTAAGGCAACATGGCCACCACGCCCCACCCTGCACTGCAGCCTGGGTCCAGGGGCAGCCAGGCCTTGCCCACTATGTTCCACCTCCACTCCGCCTGTGGCTTCACTTAGGGATATTCCAGAAGTCAGGTATGACCCCAAGGAGGCTCCATTGCTCTGAACAGGCACCACAGCCACAGAGAAGAAGCCCTACCTTCCCTGGGTTCAGGAACCTCTGCTACCCCAGGGCTGGTCACATGGGTCTGTCTCTCCCTCAGAAGATAGACCACTTCTCAGAATATAGAAATCAAAAAGCCAGAGCGAAAGTCACTGAGCAGATAGACACATGAGTGAGCCTCACCCTGACCAAGAGCCCATCCTGTCCTACCTGGGGGCCTTGGAGTCTACAGGTCAGAGTAAACCACAGTCACCTCACCTCCAATGTGAGAGCTGTGGTTCCAGGCAGCCACTCTAGGCCCAGGGACCAGCCCCCTCCCCAGCTCTCAGAGGGGCCTCTCCTCCTAGCTGTCTCCTGTCTTTCCTGCTTCCAGGGCCCCTGTTCAGAACCTGGTCCACACAAGCCACAGGAACCTCTGGTCACCTAGCTCCCTGACTTAGAACCCATTGCCCTCAGGGGGAACATGGACCTGGTGGACGAGCGACTGGTCCCCAGCCCTCTCACCACCCTAATCCTACCCTCTGAACCTTTCGCAGGGTTACCTCTCCTGCTGGTCACCGCTGTAGGCCCTGGCTCATGAGGCCACCTCTCCGTGGCCAGTGCCCCAGAGAAACTAATTCATCATGTTCCCATACTGGTCACACGGAGCTGACCACAGTATATCCACGGTCAGTGCCACGGCTCTCCCACAGCCATGTTCACTTGTCAGTGTTGTAGCCTTCCCCAGGTCAGTGCTGTGACCCTCCCACAGGTGCATGCAGCGGTCAGCACCACAACCCTCACACAGGTATGTGCACCCTGCAAGTCTGCACTGTGAGCCTCCCTCAGGTGTGTCCAGCAGTCAGTGCTGTGACCTTTGCAGCATCCCCAAGGGAGCGGACAGATGCTACTGAACCAGTGAGCAAACGATCGTATCTCAGACACCATTCAGTGTCCCCTGAGGACACCTGCATTTTAGGACCCCTGATGGGCTGCAGTAGAGACCCCTGTCGGCCACTCACCTCACCCAGCCTCTCACACATAAAGTTCTCCCAGCCATCCTCAGGGGGTGCCTCAGGGATGAACAGCCAGTCGGCCCCCGAGGCCAGCGCAGACACCAGTGCCAGGTACCTGGAGGAGCGGAGGGCCAGCCTGCTCAGGACTCCCTTTCCATCTCTCCCCTGCCCCTCGCCTGAGCTCCCTCACACTTGTAGCATTGAGAACCTGGTGCAGGTCAGACACTATGTGTCCCCACCCCTACTGCCCCCAGCAGCCCCCAGGTGCCCCACCCCTCCCTGCTGACTGACACAGCCTTCCTTACCCACAGTGACGCCCCATCACCTCCAGTACAAAGGTCCTCTGGTGGCTGTGGAGATGGACGGGGTGGAGGTATCAGTGCCAGGGCTCATGGACCACATAGCTCAGCCCTCCTGACCAGTCTGAGAAGACAGGGTGTTGGCAAAGGACAGTGCCCTCTCCTTAAGCCCGAGCCAGTTCTGACCCATCTTCTGGCTGAGGCTGAGAGTCAAGTACTGGTCCAAACCTGGTCATCCCTGATCAGAGCCCAAGAACCCCCTACAGGTGCACTACCACCCTGGAGTAAGCTGTCTCTGTCAGCTGGGGTATTGCTGATGCCCCATGGCCACCTGGCAGGGTGGGAGCTGACCCCAGGATCTCCTCCAGTCAAGGGTGCTGGCCTGGAAGCCAATGGATGGAGCCCCATTGCCCCTGCAGAGTGGCTGTCCCCACGGGGTCAATCTCATCACCATGAGAACACAGGGACCCCATGCCAGCCCTGCCCAGGCGGCGTGGCCCCCTCACCTCTGGGCAGTGGTAGTGATGGCGTCAATGACCTCCATGATGCGGTGCAGTGCCGAGTCTGTGCCGATGGTCATGTCAGTGCCACAGAAGTCATTATCGATGGAGCCCACCAGCCCAGCAATGCTCAGGTGCGCGTAGGTCTGAGCTGTGGACTCTGAGATCTTACCTATGCCACAGAACCAAAGGCCTGGTGAGGGCCGCAACTCCACCAGCTGCCTCAGCCACCACACCCTTCTCTCCACCATCTGCCATCTATTGTGGGTGCAGCCCAGGCCTAGCTCACTCCATCCTAGGAAGCTTGCCACCCCACAAGGAGTGTCCAGGGGACCTGCAGGGCACTGCGCTCCTGCTTCCCCATGGGTAGCACTTAAGTGATGGTCCCCTTCTAAGCAGCAACCTTGGGACTATGTCTAATGGCACCCCAACTGTAGCTACCACTGCCAACAGTGACAGTCTGTGCCCCATGTCCAGACTCTCTTGGGAATCAGTTACAAGCAAGACCACCATGCAGCTGGAGCAGGCTATGCTGGAGTAGTGGGTATTCCTGGGCTCCTTGATGCCAGGCGCCTGGGGCTTGTACCAACCTCACCGCTGGTAGCCTGACCCATATCTGGAGCACTCCGGAGTCTGGACTCCGTGGTTCCCCCCCGGCCAGTGGCCAGAGAGCATCTCATCTGCCCCAGAGGGGATTCAGCTCCCCAACACCTTCAGAGCCAGGTAAAGCCCTGGGTCTTGGATAAGGTGTCCACTGGCTCCACACAGACCCACCTTCCTTCACCAGCTCCTCCAGCAGGCTGGGCCACTCGCTGCGGAAGATGTTGGCGCCCGTGAGGCTACCATCCCCACCGATGACACACAGGTTGGTGATGCCACGCTGGACTAGGTTGTAGGCCGCTGCCAGGCGTCCCTCCTTTGTGGTGAAGGCCTTGCAGCGGGCACTGCCGATGATGGTGCCACCCTGCATGGAAGAGGCCGGAGCCTTCAGATGGGATGGCGGGTGGTAAAAGGTCCTTTGAGGCATGAGAGGGATGCCACTGCTGATGAGCAAGGAGATGGGTGGGCTCAACAGAATTAGAGAGGGAAGTCAAGGAGTGTCTCTTGTGGCAACCCCCTGGCTCAAGACCTGAGGCATTTGGAGTTTCTACAAGGAATGGGGCAAGAAGGTTCAGAACTGGAAAGCCACACACGTACACACACACACACACACGTACACACATATACACACGTACACATACGCACACACACGCACACATACGCACACACCACACACACATACACACACGCGCACACACCACACACACGTACACACACACGTACACACCACACACACGTACACACCACACATGTACACACCACATACACACACACACATACACACCACACACGCGTACACACCACACATACGTACACACCACATATACACACACGCATGCACACACACGCATGCACACACACACACCACACACACGTACACACCACATATACACACACGTACACACCACACACACGTACACACCACATATACACACACACGTACACACCACACACACGTACACACCACACACATGTACACACACGTGCACACGTACACACATACCACACACACGCATACATATGCACACATACAGACATCTACACACCCATACATGTGCATATATACGTGCATAAACACATGCATATACACAAGCATGTTCACACATGCATATACACAAATGCTGTTCCTGAGGCCTACTGGCTCAGTGCTTATGGCACCATCCCCCAGGAAAAGTTGACTCCTCCCTGTCTCCACCCACAGCCTCATGGCCCAGACTACCTGGTCTGGGCCTGGACCCCTCTCAGACTCCCAGTAGCCCTTTTGCCCGCTGGTAACCCCTCAACCCGTGACCCCCCTGACCCAACACTATAGCAGGCAGAAGATAAGGCCCGTCTAGAGCTGAGCCCCTGTATGTGTGTGTGTGTGTATGGTGTGTGTGTACGTGTGTGTGTGTGTGTGTGTGTGTATATGCACACCCACATGTGCTCAAATGCTCCCAAGGTGGGAAGGAACTACCTGGCCGAGTCTTACCAACTGGATGATGTTGGAGACGCTAAGCCAAGTGGCCGGTTTGATGTTCTCACCTCCTTCCACAAGACCTTCGTAGCCCTGAAAGCAAAGGAGGACAGCATGAGGCAGTGGCCAGACAGCAGCCATATACGGGCGACACTGTCCTCACCAGCAGGAAGCAGACTTAAGGGGCCCAATCTCAAGCCTACCACTCCCAGTAACCTACGTGGGGCTCTGAACACCCAGGCATGGGCAGTCACCCAGGGAGTATCCCCAGGCTGAGCTGTCACCGCACCAACTGGAGGGTCATGGCCAGGACACAGAAGCCCCCAGGGAAGCCCACTGTCCTGTTGATTCGATCTGGCCAGTGTGAGTGGTCAGAATGACCTTGCTGAGGGCCGAGGGCCTCACTGCTGCTACTGCTGCTGCTCCTACAGCTGGGTGCTGTGAGTGCTTCTTGCTACGTGACAATATAGTGTGTCCCATCCATGGACACGCCTACGTGGGGCTCTGAACACCCAGGCATGGGCAGTCACCCAGGGAGTATCCCCAGGCTGAGCTGTCACCGCACCAACTGGAGGGTCATGGCCAGGACACAGAAGCCCCCAGGGAAGCCCACTGTCCTGTTGATTTGATCTGGCCAGTGTGAGTGGTCGGAATGACCTTGCTGAGGGCCGAGGGCCTCACTGCTGCTACTGCTGCTGCTCCTACAGCTGGGTGCTTCTTGCTACGTGACAATATAGTGTGTCCCATCCATGGACACATGGCAGTCCTACAGTTGGAGAGAAGGCAGTCTACCATGAACACACACCCCTAGGGGGACGTTGCATGCATTTTAGGTAGGAAGGCCTACTCCAAGAGGGAACCCATGAGTCCCATGGATTCATGGGTAGCCACAGAGGACAATGTCCCACAGAGTCCCCAGGTGCCTGTGGCCAGCTCCTTGCCTTAGAGGAAAGTAATGTGGGTTCAGGGCTCCGCAGCCTATAGCACTGGGCAACGTCAGTCTTTCATCCTTAGGGATGTCAACTGGCCCCTCATGGGGGTTCAACTTTGCCTCCCTGCTAACCTCTGCTGCAGGCTATCAGACAGCCAGGTGACAAATGCCTGTTCCTCTACCACACTGGGGTATCGGTCTGCAGGTCTGTACACAGGCTGGTCAGAGGATGTGGGTGTTTCACAAGTGGGTAAAAGGCTAAAGGGATGGCCTCCTCCATGCAGCCTCCAGGCCTTCAGGGGATACCACTAGCCTTCCAGTCCCAGGGAGAAGTGGACACACTGTGCTTGGCCTAGGCTGTCCAGTTCAGCTCTGAGCCTCTGCTCCTCCCTGGCCTCTTCCCCAGCTGAATGGTAAGGCCCTTGAGGGTGGGCAGTACACAGCATGGGCACAGTGAAGGGCCAGCTCAGGCCACAGCAATCACACAAGCAGCTCTGCCTCCACCCCTGGAACCAACCAGAAGGTTCTCAAGAGCCCCAAGAAGATGAGGCACTCCCGTCTGAGGGCTGGAGTGGCCTTCCCCAGTGAAGGGCCAGCTCAGGCCACAGCAATCACACAAGCAGCTCTGCCTCCAACCCTGGAACCAACCAGAAGGTTCTCAAGAGCCCCAAGAAGATGAGGCATCCCCGTCTGAGGGCTGGAGTGGCCTTCCTGGCTCAGGCCAGGCCACCTGTACCTCCTCTGGGTACTCAAGACTGCCAACTACACATGGAAAAAGCAGGAACATTTTTCTAAAACCCACAACACTGCCTGAGTATGCCACTAAGAATCAGAGAGGCCTGTCTGCAAAACCCTGTTAGGCAGAGTCCTGCACAAGGTGCCAACCTGGCCCTGCTCTGCTGGGTGGGCAGCAGGTAATGTGGGCCCAGCAGGCCCTGAGATCTCAAGGAAGTGTGTGGTATCTATGGAGACCACCTCTCACATAGCCCCTTTGTGTCCCCGGACCCCTAGATGTCTGTGTGCCTCCAATCCCAGGGTCACCCCTTCTGGCCCATTTGTCCTCTTCTGTACAGCCCAGTCCCTAGGCAGCCCCTGAGCTAGTTCTGAGGCAGGATAAGGACAGGAAAAGCTATGCCGACATGGGAAGGGTCACAAGAACGAAAAGACCCCCCACATCCTGGGATCTGCTGCCGTTCCTGTCATCAGAGAACTTCAGACACCACTGCTAAAGCCAAAATCTCCTACTGAATCAAGACATGGTTCCTACAGAGGCTCCGAAAAGGTCAAGGACAGTAAATCAACTGTGCCCACCTAGGCCCAGAAAGCTCCATAACCTCAAGTTTCCAGAAATGCTCTCTCATTCCTAAATCTAACAATGCCCCTC
>NW_008332152.1:2367805-2444745 GCF_000622305.1 Nannospalax galili | reverse complement strand
GGGGCACACGGGACACAACCCAGCCACAGGAACACCTGCGCAGCCACGGCAAAGGCTCTCCCTTGAGGCCCTGGCCTGTGCCCACCCGTGCTCCTGGGTATGCTTCTTCCTCTGAGAATCTATCAACCTCTGTGCTTAAGATCTGTGTTTTAAATGTCTTTAATAAACCAATTCTACTTCATATTGGTTCACTGAAAGTCCTTTCTGCATGGAAGTCAAGAATCCTGGTATGAGGGGCTGGAGAGATGAGCAGCAATTAAGAGCACTGGCTGCTCCTGCAGGACCCGGGTTCAGTTCCCAGCACCCACGTGGCAGTAAACAACCATCTATAACTCCAGTTCCAGGGGATCTGATGCCAAATTCTGGCCTCCACAGCACTGGATGCACAGATGCACTTATATACATGCAAGCAAAACACTCATGCACATAAAATTTAAAAATTAAAAAAAATAAAGAATTCGGGTGTGCTGCCTGAGTGGAAGTCCCTGAAGTGGAAGGCGGGGGTGACAGGAGCTGTGTCTGTCGCTGCTGACAGTCTCAAAGTCCGGGCACCTCTCTTCCAGTGGGACTGAGCCTGAAGGTCCAATCTGGCCCTCAGAGAACAAAGCAGCCCCCATGACTCACCTGGCCATTGGAAGAGTCTCACCCACAAGGTGGTCTCAGCTTTGTGCCCTAACATCCCTGTGAGGGAGGACTCAGTATTCCTACTTGACAGAAGAAACTACGGTCTAGAGGAAAAGGGCACAGAGCGACTTGGACCCACCCCCTACCTGGAGGCCCCACCTTCTCAGGTCACTGCCAGGCTCTTGTGCCTCAGAGCCCAGACTGCAGGTTCACAAGGTCCCACCCCATCTAAGCCTGAAGCTGCACTCAGAGAGAAGCCTGCAATGCACCCACTATGCTACACCCCCACCTCTTCCTCTCCCCTAGGGCAAAGGTTTAGTGTGGCCCTGCCATAATTAGAGGCCAGGGCAAAGGAAAAGGGCACACCCAGCAGGGAGGAGGGGCAGAGGCCCATGAAGGGGCAGAGGTGGGGTTGGCTACATTGTAAGAAGTAAATATAATATAACCACAAGACAAATACAAGGGAATTCAGAGGATTTCTGTAAGGCAAAGGAGATAGACGGGAGGGAGGGAGGGAGAGAGGGAGGGAGGGAGGGAGGGAGAAAATGGCACACAAGCTGCAAGGTCAGTCCCAAACCCACAGCAGGGTACAGAAAGGCGGCCCCCCTCTCTACTACGGGTAGAACAAACCAGAGCTGTATGGCCAGGGCCTGTCCTCTATCCCTAAGACTGGAGGCTCACAAAGGCCTCAGGGAAAATGCTCCTGGCCAGCAGGACAAGGCAAAGGACCCGGGCCCCTCCCCATTGGCCCTATCACCCTAGTCAGTCTCCTGGTGACCTTCCTTCCCTGACTTCATCCTCCAGGGTGGCTAGGTGACAGGAACAGTCCCCCAGGCATCAATGGGCACCAACCCCACAACAGGTCTCCTTTGTGAGTGCCTTTGCCCAAACCTGTTTCTCTCACACTTCCCCCAACACCATACACCCTCCACTGCTCCAAGCCAAGCCCCCTGAAGGCTTCCATGTGACTGAAGCATAACAGATTGTCCTGTGCCACAGAGCAATGTGCTCCCTGTGGGAATACACATAAGCCACCTCACCATGGCCCCCACCACCCCACCACATGTGGCCTTACCTCATAGATGAGGAAGACTTTGGCCCCCACATATATGCCCATGCGAGTCACAGCCCTGACAGCAGCGTTCATACCTGTGAGGGAGTTGGGGGGACACCCCGTCAGTATGGTCAGGAGACATCAGAGACCACACCACCCCCATCCCAGTCGGCTCTGGGCCAGGAACTTAGAGGCTGGCGTTGACTTGCTCCCAGAGCACTTAGAAAGAAGGTGCGGAGGAGCGTCACAGCTGCTCCTGAGCAGGCCTGGCCTCCCTCCATTTCTGCTGCCTGGCCCCCTAACTACGGCAACAAGCAGCCCTGGGCTCGGACAGCAGAGATCCCACCCTCACAGGCCCCCAGAGCCAGGTGCTGACCACGGGGCCTGAGGATGAAAAGTGGGGGCAGTGGCATGCACAGGGTGGGGCTGAGTCCCCTGGCACAGGCCAACATGTAGAGCGAGGTGATGTGGATAGAAGGCACCTGGGAGCACTGGCCGTGGGCACTGAGGACTGTGCCACCCTTTGGCCCCACCCTCCCATTGGGCCTCATCAAGCAGCTGAGTGGAGCACACGGGGTCCGGGTACCAGGCTGATGGGTTGGACCCCCACCTTCAGCCCCGGACTCCCAGGCCTGCGGCAGCACTGTGACCGCCCCTGCAGAGCAGATCCCTGGTAAGATGGACATAGAAAGGGCAGGAAGCAGCGCTGGTTCTGCTCCGCCTCACACCTTCCCAGGACCCATTGCAAGAAAGGGCAGGCGGGTGACCCATCCTCGGGAAGTACTCTGAACTGCTGTTCTACCCAAGAACCATCCCTGCCCCTCCTGTACTTCTCTCCATGGCTCCCAGTCCCTAGTCCTGGGAAAGCTTTTTCCTGAAGGAGGCCATGTGCCCTGGAGCCCCAGAGCTTTTGAGGGCCTAGCTTCTTAGTTGTTGAGGCATCCTGGCTCTAGGTGTGCCCTGCACCCAGGTCCTGTGTGTGTGGTCCACATGGGAAGGGTTCCTGTCCTTCATCTTATAGGTCCATGGGGCTCAGCTTGGGGGAGGACCCTCAGGGGACAGTCCTAATGATGCTCCAGGCCTTGAGGAAGCACCCCAACAGGCAGGGCCCTCCCCTGGCCTCCTCACTGCACATAGCACACCAGAATTCTGCCACAGGCCCTGGACCACAGGAGACGGACCCAGGGAGAGGGTAAGGGGCCTGGAGCCCCCTGGCCTCCTCACTGCACATAGCACACCAGAATTCTGCCACAGGCCCTGAGACGGACCCAGGGAGAGGGTAAGGGGCCTGGAGTCCAGCAGGAGAGAGCAGAGCCAGGATTCAACACTTGGACACAGTACTCCTCTAAAGCTGGCATCTGTCCAGAGCCCAGGGCTTCTGGAGAGAGCCCCAGACATCAGGGGTGGCAGAGTACAGGTGCCAGCAAGGGCCCTAACGGGTCACACTTGTGGCCTGCACACTTGACTTCAGCAAGCTTGTCCTATTAACTCCAGAAACAGCAAATATCTCCCATCCATCAAGCAGATGGAAGTGTTGCTAAGGCTGATGTCAGAGTGGGGCCTAGGAGTACCCCACATACTCAGAGAGCTGAGCTCTGGGCCTGGAGTGTCTGAGGAGCCCAGAGCTGAGGTTGGATGTAAGCTGCAGGTTCTCCCTGCTCTCTCCTGACCTCACCTGAGTGGGGACAAGGAGGGAGATCAGCCCAGCCAGACCAGAAGCAACTACCTCGCTTCCTTCCCGCTCTCATCTTACGCACAGGCGCAGAGCAGGGATCCTGGTTCCTGACAAGTGGGACAGAAGGCCTACAAGCACGGGAGGGTTTGAAGAAGCCAGAGGCCTGGAACCCACAGCATAGCCCCAACATCTTTCTGGTCACCCCTGGCTCCAGGGGGAGGCCGCATGCAGCTGACCAGGCCATCTCACCAGCCAGCCCACTACAGAGCCGGGCTGGGGTTATTGTGCAGTACACACCTGCCTTGCAAATGACAAGGCACTGCAGAAAAAAATCCAGAGCTAACACAGCTGCCAGACCAGGCCAGGTGCTCCAGAGAAGAAGGCGATTGCATCCATGAGGCTGCCTTTCTTGTTGGGACAGGGCCCTTGCCATGGGATGGTCATCTGAGAGAGAGGGTGCTCTGAGAGAACCGCAGGAAAGCCTTCTGCAAAAGGTGGTTGTTCTGTAATTCACTTTATAGCTCAGGATGGCCTAGAACTCATGGCAATCCTCCTGCCACAGCCTCTCAATTACCAGGATTACAGGCCTAAGCAGCCACACCCAGTTAAAAGGCCTTTACAATGGCCCTTTAATCTACTTTTCTTTCTCAGAATAAAACTGGCAGGGACCAGCACCCATCAGAGGGCCAGTAGCAGAAGGGCAAACAATTGTCTATCAGTTGGTATCCTCAGTCCCGCACAGGGCGAAAGCCTTGAGGCTTATGCATTTGTTGCAAAAGTGACTTTAGAGCCACAACCTCCAGGAAAAATGACCTCAGGGGAAACAAGGTGCCTTACAGGCCGCTGCTATCTAGAGATCCTGGGCCTAGCAGAGCAGTTACTTATCAGCTAATGGGCCAGGTCCAAGCCCAAACCCAGTGGAGCAGGCAGGGTGTAGAAGGGGGCCACACAGGCAGTCGTCACACAAACAGGAAATCAGTGTGCACACTGACCACAGGGAAAAAAGACAGCACCCCAGGGCTATTTAGGTGCAGAGAAGGAACTGGAAAATATGGCTTGGAGAACTGAAGTGCCTGGTGAACCTGAGGTGCAGCAGGTGGGTCAGTGGGCTGTTTCTACTTGTCGTTGCGTTTACACCAATTACTCTCATCAAACAGGCATAGGAGAACAACAGGACTCCTGGCCACAGGAAGGCAGAGACCCAGGCCTGCAGAGGACAGGCCTTCCTGGCTGGCTAGAGGGAAAAAGACACCTTTTCATAGAAGGGGAAACCAAGGCCAGAGACAGCACTTGGATCAGGCCAAGAAATTTCTGGGTCCAGGCTGCCCCCACTGGTGAGGCAGGCTGGTTTTCACATGCTCAATGCATGTAGATGGGGCTCCAGGGAGAGGTGCACCTCTGGGTGCCCATTCCCTGGCTGCTGTCAGTCAATGCCACAGAGGGCTCATAAGGGCACTGGGGCACACAGAGGGCACACGAGGCCCGGCTGCTATCTGGGCACAAAAGCAGTGCCAGGCTGGGGAATACACTCACAGGCAGCTTCCCAAACTTATGTAACAGAAGGCTCCACTCTACCCTGATGCTAGCTGCTGCCCCTCACCAAGTGACACAGGCTCTACCCAAAGAATTTGGGTCGGAGGCTGTAGAGACCTCCCCCTGGAGCCCAAACAAAAGAGCACGTTGGCTTTGCCCAGCCTCACCTAGTTCAGGAAGGGCCTCCTGCCTCTAGCCTTCTCTACTGGCCTCCAACACCATGTCTGTCACCCTGGCATCCTAGCCTGGCAGCTTCCTCTGAGGAACACCTCACCCACAGACACTATTTGATAGTCTCATCACTCAAGACACTGCTGCGCCCTTGCTCAGACAGGAGCATAGAGTGAATAGCCTGTGCTTGCCAGAGCCAGGAGCCCAGCAGGTGGGACCTGGGGCTTCACTGGCTCATCAAAGTACCTACTTAGTGGCTGAGGTGGGCCCAGGCAAGGCCTCTCGTGGGGTCTACCCCCATGGATGATTCTTCCCAAAGTCCCTTTCAAGACTGCTGGCCCCCTGGCCCAGCCTCAGCCCCAAAGACAGGCTAAACTCTAGAGGCTCACTGCTGCAGGTCAAGCACATGGTAATGCTCTTCCACTGGGCCCCAAAGAGCCCCTGTTGGCTACGTCAGTGTAGAGACTCTGGACACCAACAGTCAGGACAGGACCAGGCCACCAAGAGAGGGACTGCGGGGAGGACGGCCTCCAGGTCAGGCCTTCCCCTAACCTTGCCAGGCCAGACAGGGCTGTAGACCCTGGGCAAGTGACCATCATCTGGTGATTGCCCTGTTACAACGGTTAAGAACAGGCCTGTGCTAAGAAACATCTCAAAGCCGCCCTCCCCACAAAACTCCCTGTCCACACACCCTCTTCCTCTCCCGGGCCGGGACAGGAAGCAGTCCCGGTGGAGTGTTGGCAAGCATGGCTCACCCCCACCACTGCCCTGAAGGGGAAGGTGGGAAGCAGAGGCTGGATGGGGAGGGCGCAGGGTCCCTGGTCCTTCCAGGCTCTCTGGCTGGAGGCTCGGCCCAGAGTGCTCGCAGAGACCACCGAGGTCCGACACGTGGTGTCTGGGAAGGAGCCGAGGGTCTGTGCGCTTGGCGGACACACCCCCGGGCGGGCAGACCCGGGCAGCGCGAGGGCGGGGCGCGTCGAGGCCCGTGGCCTGCTGCACGTAGGCCCGCGTCCCGGGGCGGAGTCTGGGGACAGGGACCCGGAGCCGCGGAGTTCAGGCTGGAGGCCGGTGGGGCCTCGGATCTCCAGGTCCCAAGGCGAGGGGCGGTGCGTGAGCCCGGAGGACCCCCGAGGACAGGTAGAAGCCCACGATCCGCCCGTCCACGCAGCTCCCGCCCGTCACCTTGCGCATCGCCGCCGCTGGTCAGCACGCCGATGGCCTTGCCGGCCCCCGACATCCGCAGCTTCTCCAGGTCCACGGTGGCCATGGCGGCGGCGGAGCCCCGGAGCCCCAGCTCCCCTCTCGCCGCGCTCGCCGTTCCGCGCCGCCGTCCTGCGGCCCCGCCCTGCGGCCCCGCCCCGCCCCGCCCCGCGCAGGCCCCGCCCCAGCGCAGCGTTGATGGACGAGCCCGGGAACCCGGTCCCCTGCCTGTGGCTGCCGGTGGCCCGGAGCTGCTGCTGGAACGCGACGGCCTGGAGGGCGGAGCGCGCTGCTGCCCACTCGGGCCTGCCCAGCGGTCCCCCGACCCAGGGCTTCCCAGGCGCGCATCGGATCCCCAGACGCCCAATAAGTGGGGTCACGTCCGCTCCGTAGGGGCCCCGGGCCCCGGGCCTGACTGTCCAGCTTTATGCCTGTTAAGGGAAGCCTGTAGCTAAGTCTCACGGGAGTTTTAAACCCCACTTGGCCTGGATCCTGGGCCTGCTCGGGGCGCAGGTGTGGCTGCGGGTGCGCAGCGCATTCCTCAGATGCAGACCTCTGCTTGCCGGCGCCTCGTTCCATCGGAAAAGATAGGCAAAAACTGTAGTTGAAGCTGGGAGCTCTCCAAACACTGCAGTGGACACAGTCACCCTCCCTGCACCCCACCACGACCCAAGACAAAGCTGCCGGGTATACTCCGAGGGGGAACCAAGCTGCGCGCGCGCGCGCACACACACACACGCCCCACCGCGTGTGAGGAGCTCTTGTTTGAAAGGAGGATGGCCTCTGCCTGAGCCATGGAGTGGGTACCTAGCCCCATAGGGTTGGTGAGAGGAACTTAAAGCTGGTGGGGGAGGGACATGAGAGATATCTCAGCAGTTAAAAGCACTGACTGTTCTTGCAGAAGACCCAGGTTCAAATCCTAGCACCCACGTGGCAGCTAACAACCCTTGATAACGCCAGTTCCAGGGGATCTGACATCCTCTTCTGATCGCCATGGCCACACAAGACCCAGGTGGACTTACATACATGCAGGCATAATACTCATACACATAAAATAAAAATAAATAAAAGAATTTTTTTTAAAAAACCTGGTGGGGGAGTGACTAGGTCCAGGGCTCTAAGGAAAGATGCCACAGATCAAGAACTTGGATCTGGGGTGCTGCCAGTGAGGGTGGACTGTGGGAGTTCGGGAGGAGTGAGGTTTGAATGATGATGACATGGGTGTTTTATGAAAACTTGGCCAGCTGACCCCTATGATCTGTGTTTTTCTCCTGCATGTGTTATGTTTGAATAAAAACATTTGCAGAGAATCGACCCATGTGTAAGAGGCTGCAAGGATGGGCCAGAACTAGTAGACTCTTCGTTTAATTGTAATGGGTTCAAAACACCCAGCACCCAGAAAAGAGCACACACACACTTATGCTAAGGCCACAACTGGCCCTGGCTGACGTTTTTGGTCATTATTCACTTACTTTTCTTGTAATCTTTAAAAATTTACTGTTTTTCAGGTGGGGACACACGCCACAGCACACATGTGGAGGTCAGAGGGCAACTCTCAGGAGTCATTTCTCTCCCTTCATGTGAGTCCCAGGATCGAACTCAGGTCATCAGGCTTGGCAGCAAGTGCCTTTACCTGCTGAATTATCCCGCCAGCCCTTCCCTCATAACCTTGTCATCTGTGTGTGCCTGTTATGGAGGCTTAAAAATATGATTTAAGCCCGAAGTGGTGGCACACACCTTTGATCCCAGTGCTTGGGAGGCAGAGGCAGGAGGACCTCTGTGAGTTCAAGGCCAGCCTGCTCTACACAGTGAGATCCAGGCCAGCTGGGGCTACAAGGAGCCCCTGTCTCAAAAAGACTGCTCTTGCAGAGGACCCAGGCTCGATTCCCAGCACCTACATGGTGGCTATGAACTATCCTTAACTCCAGTTCCAGAATCCGAAGCCCTCTTCTGACCTCTGCGGCATTGCACAACACAGGTACACTCACATACATGCAGGCAGTACACTCAAAAATAATAAAGAAAATATTTTTTTAAAAAATATATGATTTAGCCAGGAGATTCCACCTCACACTCATTAGGATGGGCTCTATCAATCCATAAATGACAGGCGCTGACCAGGGTGAAGGGTAGTTCCAGCCCTTAGGTGCTGCAGGAGGAGTGTGAATGATCTGGTGGGTCCTCAAAAACTTAAACAGAATTACCACCTAACGCAGGTACACAGGACAGCGCTCTGTCCCTGCTTCTCCGTGCCACTGGTACGTCAGCAGTCAGTCTCCGCCCCTTGCTGCATCCCAGACCCTTGGAGGACTGCTCTGCTGGGGTCTTTCCTCCGCCCCACTGTCCTGTGAAAGCCAGATTCTGCTTGATTTAACTTGTGTTCTGTCTCATGAACTCCGGAATCGGTAAAACCCGCAGCCTAAGGTATGGGGTACTGAAAGCTGGGCCTCCCATCCTGTGGTTGGCACAGTGACGCCTGTGCCATCTAGAATGCAGTGGGCGGCCTCCTGGGAGTTAGCAATTAGCTAACTTGCCAGCAGTCAGAATCAAGTTGCTAAACACGCAGGAGGAAAGGGATAAAATCCGCCCCTGAAGGATCCCAGAGTGGAAGCTTCTGTGCCCTGTTTCAAAACGGCCAGCAGACCTTCCTGGTTGGGGTTGGGGTGGGGGTGGGGAAATGTGCCAGGCTGTCTGGAGCTTGGGACACAGGCCAAGGTCAAAGGACCCAGTCCTGCTGCACTTTTGGCAGGGTGGCAAGGGGGCGGGGCCTGGCTGTGGTGTGCTGTAACCCTGATATCAAGCCTGTGTTTGGTCAGGGAATGAGTGCTCCATCCTCTTTCTCAACACAGGAAGGACCATCCAACTCTGAGGAGAAGGTCAAAGCCAGCCCTCAAGGGATGACCATGTCCTCACTGCTCTACAGAGCAAGGGGTGGGGGTGGGGTTTCCTCAGATAATCATGCTGGGGCAAGTCAAACACAGGTTCTTACTCCCTTCTTGACCTGGTCTAGAGTTAAGCTGGAACAATGGCAGGTCACAAGCCACCGTCAAGCAGAGTGCCATGCTACACACTGCCTTCCGTCAGGTTGCCCCAGGGCAGCCTCGCTCTCCCTGACAGATGGTACTCACTGACAGGTGGCCCTCCCTAACTGACAGGTGACCCTCCCTGACAGGTGGTTCTGACAGGTGGCCTTGCTAGCAAGTACATGGAGCCATTCTGGGATCTGCAGTGTACTGGTTAGTTTTAACCATCAACTTGGCACAACCTAGAGTCACCTGGGAAGAGGGTCTTAATGAGGAATTATCTAGACCAGACAGACTTGTGGGTAAGTCTGTGGGGGATTGTCTTGTTCATTAAGGTGGGAAGACCCACCCTAAATGTGGGTGACACCATTTCATGGGCTGGGTCCTGAACGGTGTAAGAGCAGGCAAGAAAGCTGAGCACACAGGCAAGCAGGCAGACGGTGCATTCTCTGAGCTTGACTGGATGTCATGTGACCAGCTGCTTGAGTTCCTGCCCTGACTTCTCCTCCATGGACTGTAACCTGGAATTCTGAGCCAAATAAACCCTTTCTTCCCTAAGTTGCTTTTGGTCAGGGTCTTTTATCACAGCGACAGAAATGACACTAGACCTTACAGTCATGGTCTAGGTCGCCGGCCTCCACCTTCCTGCCCTAGTCTGTATGTGTTGCATCCCAGCAGGTATTCCGAGACCCTTAACTGCTTCATTCAGATGCTTCATAGAAATGTGCTGTACACAGACTCGAGAGCTCAAGTCATTTGTCCACAGGTTTGGGAAGGCTTATGCTCAGGTCTCTTCAGTCATTCTGACCCCGAATCTTTGGCACGTGTGTTATGGAAATCAGGCAGTCGAGAAACCGAACATTCACTTGATGAGATGGAGAAGAACCTAGACCTTTTATTTACAACAGCAGTCCCAGAGGAGAGGGTACTCTAAAGTTACAGAAATCTCCATTTTTTTATAGGTCTCCGTGCATCATGTCTTAAAGGCCACAACATCAATAGATTCACATTGTAGCCTGTGTGACCACCGGCACAGAGGCTAATGTGTTCCAAGGCCACCAGGGAAAAATTCCTCTTGGAGATGTCTTGACAGAAGCAGATATTAAGGAATGTGGGATTCAAACATTCCTTACAATAAATTGTATTGCTGACACCTCATCAGGCAGGATAACTCCAGACAGATGATCTACCAGCTAACCCTGGCACTCTCCAGATAGCACTGAGGTCTTCAGTGTTCTCTGTTTTAGTAAGCAATCACAAAACCATTATAAGGTGAGCACTGTGTTCTAACGTACAAAATCGCTCCTTAACTGATAAAAACAATACCAGACTTACAAAAGTCATATTAAATACATAGGTATATTTCTTTTCCTATTCGCATGACCTAAGTCTTTCTAGAAGTCATGGACTGGCTTCTCTTGAGTGTTGTAAATCCCACTGGAAGCAGTAACAAGTGGGTCTGCTACCCACACCCTGAGTGGGCATGAAGGCCTTCCCGGCTTCACTGACTCCTTCACTGATGACTTCCTCTTGCCCTTAGCCTTTCTGGACTCCTAGTGTGTCTGTCCTGGACTTCCTGAGTCAAGATTCGGCCTCTCTTTTTACTTACTTATTTTTATTTTATGTGTTTGAGTGTTGTGCCTGCATGGATGTACTGTGCCCTGCAGTGCCTGTGGAGGACACAAGAGAGCATCAGATCCCCTGGGACTGGAGTTACAGACTGTTGTTAGCCACCATGTGGGTGCTGGGATTCAAATCCAGGTCTTCCGTAAGAGCAGCCAGTGCTCTTAACTGCTGAGCATGTCTCCAGCCCCAAGATTTGGCCTGTCTTACCACTCCTCTCCTAGCCCTGGCTCGTTGTTCCTCTGCTTTCAGAATGATGTTCCAGCCATGCATACTGGTTTCCATGGCTGCCTCATGGCTTTCCCAGTGCTGTTTCTACTATTCTCTGACTGTTCCTTTTTATTTAAGGACGAGAAGCTGTGTAGCCCAGTGAAGCCTTGAACTTACTTATGTGGCCTAATCTGCCCTTGATCTTGGGGTCCTCCTGCCTCAGCCTCCCCAGTGCTAGAATTATACTGAACATAGCATCTGTATCCAGTTACCCTTGTTACTCTCCTCAAAGTTCCTAGTGGCTGGCAGGGGGCAGGGGAGAAGAGCACCTTCACAGGGGACTTGGGCTGTCCCATGCTTTGTGGAAGCCTATGTTTATGCCTGGGGTCCTCTGGAAGACTGGAGAGGGCAGGTTGGCTTGTGTGGGGAGACCCTCTGGCCTGCTCTGGTCCTGACCTTGCCCAATTCAATCATTTTCTTGGCTGGAGCAAAGCATCCAGACGCCGTGTGTCATCTGGGTATTGCCCATGATGACCCTGTGCTCCCACAAGAAGCCTGTCTCCATGCTCTGGCTCAGATCCTGGTTTCAGGACACCTCAGAACATAGGTACTGCAATAGTGATGCCCAGCCCTGTGGAGCAGGGTTCCTGAGGAGGGCTCCCTCAGGGGAGCAGCTGTTCTTGCTGCCAGTTTTATCAGGGAAACTGACCTTGCCCCGCAACTCAGTGGAGAGCTTTCCAGGTTTTGGTTCAACCTGACTTTTATTTTGCTCTGGAGAATTTCAAGGATGGGTTAGCCAGTGATAGGATGGCCTGTGCCCTTTGGGAAGCAGCTCTGGGAATGGGCTAGGAGGGTGGGGAGGGTGGTACATGAGCAGTGCTGGCTGTTCTAGGGAAGTGATGGTACAGACGGTGGGGGGCCAGGGCTTGATGAGTGAGAGGAGCTGGATAGTTATCTAGGAGCCTGGGATGGGGAGAGTCAGGGTACCAGAGGGCCTAGTTCACACCACACAGAGGACAGGGGCCAGGGCTGGAAGTCCTTTCTCATCCCTGAACGCTCAGTCCAGAAGCCCTGTCACTCAAACAGGACTGCTGTCTCCACTTCCTCCCAGGTGTCCCCTCTAACCCTTTTTGGGAGTCATGGGAACAAGAGAGCCAGGACTAACTGCCATCTCCCCACAGACGGGGATGTGCAGATCTCACAGAGCTGTGCTGAGGTTGCCCTGCCCTGGACGGGGTGGCCACTTGGGACACCAGGCTCGGTAGACACAGTTCAGCTTCAGTGTATAGCTACATGCCGACCTGGCCACAGGCCTCTGTTGGTCATTCCTGTAAAACCATGTTTGAAGTCACCTAAAAATTAATAACAAGGTGGGCACAGTGGCTCATGCCTGCAATCCCAGCACTTGGGAGATGGAGGATCAGGAGTTCAAGATCATTTTCTGCTGCGTAGCAAGTTGAAAGCCAGCCTTGGCTACATGAGATTCTGTCTCAGATCACTCATCAAATAAAAATTTTACAAAACAAAAAATCATTCATAAACTGTGTTTTCTTCTACTGTCTTGGTAATATATTAAAATATATGTACATACGCACACGTTTTCAAAATTCTTAATTTTCATGCTAGGTGTGGTAATGCATCTGTAACCCCAGCCAGAGGATTAAGAGTTCAAGACCAGGGGCTGGAGAGATGGCTCAGCGGTTAACAGCACTGACTGCTCTTGCAGAGGACGTGGGTTCGATCCCCAGCACCCACATGGCAGCTACAAACCATCCTTAACTCCAGTTCCAGGGGAATCCAAAGCCCTCTTCTGACCTCTGAGGCATCGCACGACACAGGTGTGCTCACATACATGCAGGCAATGCACTACACAAAATAAATTTTTTTTAAAAAAGTTCAAGACCAGCCTGGGCTACGTGAGACTGTCTGAAAACAAAGAACAAACTTAGTTTCTATCTGTGTTCACCCACCAAGTGTGTCATGTCTTTATTTTTACTGACTAGATAATATCCCAGTTTGTGGCTACACCGTCCCTTCTTAGTCTCTTATTATTGATGATTAAATTTCTTTCCAACCCTCTATGTGGCAATTCTAAGTACCGACAGCTGCCCCCTGGTGGTGCTGCAACTCACTTCAAGCTGCAGCCCTATGGACCTTGAAAGGTGTCCTCCAGACACCTGAGCAAGATAAGGTGATTACTCCAGCCAGCTTTCCCTGTGGGTATGTCTTTGGGGTGAGGTCAAGGACAGCCCTCTGCTGGGCTGAGTCCTGCACACTCGTGGGAGAGTGGACTCTGCCCAGTCCACACGCAGAGCAGGGAAGCTGATGGGAATAGTGTCCATCCTAGCTCCTGGAGGCCTGAACCCAGTGCCTCTGCCTGGGCACCCCCTGCAGTACTCGCCCTACCTTCCCAGGGAACCCTGAAAAATCCTCACATCCCTGAGAATTTACAGAAGCCCATGCCTCTTCCAAAGACCTCCTCAGACGGGATCTGAGGGTTCTGGTTACAAGGCAGGGCCTACGTATGCTGTGGCTGGTCTGGTTTTCCATCCAGGGATGACTCAGAGCTGGGCCTATATCCCTGCTCTGCTATCTGGAGGGGAATGATTTCCTAAAGTGCTGACTTTGCTTCTACGCCGTGGGCTCAACACTTTTCTTTCACCTGCTTCCTCACAGTGACCTTCACTTGGTCACTGGAGTCCCACGTGGGTTCCTCAGTGAGGGCAAGAATTGCTTGTAAACTGTTGGTTCCCAATCCTGGACAGCTGAGCTCAAAGCCTAGTGTAGATCTTGTCACCCAGCTTGTGGCAGCCTCCTGCAGATGGGAGATCTGGCTTTAGTGGACGCATGGAAGACAGGCATCTACAGATCTCAGAGAAGACACCCAGACTGAGATGCTGCAGTGAGGGAGGGAGGGAGGGAGGGAGAGAGAGAGAGAGAGAGAGCGCTGATCACACTCGGGAGTAGGACTCTTCAAACTGACTCAGCAATTCTCTTGCTAAATTAGACTAAGTGGGACACAGACAGAGGCCAGGGCCAAGTTTAGAACTCACCAGAGCCTGACTAGGGTTTGGGAGAGTGTGGTATAAACATGTGTTGAAGTCCTAACCTCAATACCTCAGAATGAGACTCTGTTCAGAGACAGGGTCTGAGGTCACTTGGGGGGACTTAATCCCATCTGTCTTTTTTTTTTGGAGGGGGAGGCAGGGGAGTCTTTTTGAGACAGGGTCTCTCTGTAACCCCAGCTGGCCTGGCATTTGTTATATGGACCAGGCTGGCCTCGATCTCAACAAAGGTCCACCTGCCTCTGTTTCCCAAATGTTGGGACTAAAGGTATAAACAACACCCAGCTCCATGTGTCTTTTTAAAAAGAATTTTATTGCTTTTCTTGGGGGCCGGGGCACAGAGCGTGTCAAGGTGTGAATGCTCAGGTCAGAGGATAACTTATGGGAATTGGTTCTCTCTTTCTACCATTGGGCTCTGGGGATCAAACTCAGGGTGTTAGGCTTGGCAACAAGCACCTTTACCCGCTGAGCCATCTCACCAGCTGTCTTTTGTTTAAGATTCTTCTTATTTTTGCAATATCATTCCATATAATGGCAATAGAAATGGAAGTCTTTGTTTAGTGTTTGTTTCTGAGACTGGTCTCCTGCAACCTTGAATGCCTACCTGATCCTCCCGCCTCTGCCACTGAAGTGCTGGATTACAGGTGTGCACCCCTGACACCCAGCTTAGAAATGTAAATCTTTTAAGAAGTTTACAGTTGAATACTCTAATAGAAAATCTGTACACAGTCATTTACATCAATATGACATAGTAAATTGATCTTTTTAAGAAAATATTTCATTTTTATTATTTTTATTTTACGTGTATGAATGTATTGCCTGCATGTATGTGAGTGCACCCATGTCATGCAATGCCACAGAGGTCAGAAGAGGGCTTCAAATTCCCCTAGAACTGGAGTTAAAGAGGGTTCATAGCCGCCATGTGGGTTCTGGGAATCGAACCCAGGTCCTTTGCAAGAGCAGTCAATGCTCTTAATCGCTGAGCCATCTCTCCAGCCCCTGATCATGTTTTTTAATGTTCTAATTCCTTTCACTACTTCAACCCTTAGAGTAGGAGAGGTTAAGATCCTGCCTGCCCTGATTGTATGACATATAAAATCCAGTAATAGAAACAATGCAATTTAACTCTGTTCAGAGCTCTCTTTGAGGGAGAAATCCTACTTTGATATATTGATAAAAGATCAGAAAATGAGTTTCAACAAATCATTGGATCTGTGTGCCAGATACTTGTCAGTTATCTGTAAAGAAAGCTGACTCGGCTGGAGAAATGGCTCAGCAGTTAAGAACACTGGCCGGAGACCGACTGCTGCTGGGTGAAGGAGAGTATGCCTTACATACGGTCTCTAGATGGGCTGACTGTGCTCCAGTGGAGGAATTTACAGTGAAGGACATTTGGGTACAAATGCCTGAATGGATAAGACTTAACGTGTATGGAGGAACACGTGAGGTCCAGTGGGGGGATGGAAGAGGCGTGGATGGGGAGGGGGTCTAAATTTGATTAAGAACTGTTGTATGAAATTACAAACGCTCAATAAAAAATACTTATATATTTTAAAAAAAGGACACTTCTTGCAGAAGACTCAGATTCGAATCCCAACACCCATATGGCAGCTAACAACTGTCTGTAATTCCAGTTCCAGGGGATCCAATGGCCTCTTCTCTCTTCCTTGGGCATTGCACGACACGGTTGCACTTACATACATGCAGGCAATACATGCATACACATGAAATAAAAATAAGTAAAATATTAAAAAAAAAGAAAGTCGACTCTAGATTGGCTCCGTGAGTACATGGTTTAATCCACATCAACCCATCTGTCAAGTGGCAACTGGAGCCTCAGATTCTAGTGGCAGATTGCCTAACATACACCTGTGGTCTCACTTGGGTGGGCAAAAGACAGTAAGCCATGAAATGTTACAGACGACAGGGTTCAGTCTTCCCTGGACTGAACTCCAGTTACAACTTAAAACACATAAAACACACTTTGCATAAAAGTAAGGCAAAAATAACAATTCATCAGAGATAATGAACTCTGAAGAGAAACAGGTCCCGGAGCAAGCGTTCAGAACCCGGCTCCAGCCTCCCTGGCCAGGCGGAGGAACTGTTTCTCTGGGTGGCCACCAGGTGGCACTGAGCTCAAGAGCACTTAGTCTGGGTGTGACTGGCATGTGGCAGGTAAGCCACCATAACACATCAGTCACCCTGAGGGCCGGCCTGAGACTCAGAGCTGCCTTCTGTGAGTCCTGTTTCTCTGAGGTCTACAGGTGTTTCTTGCAGACTGCATCCTTCCTCAGCCGGGGGATTGCAGGGCTACCTTCTGGAGTTGATCCCTGGTCCCACGACCAACTGCCTATATTTCTTCGATTTGTGGGGAGCCTTGGGATGTCAATGTGGTGGTCATGGGCATCAATATTCCTTCCAAGCTGATATGCTCTGTCTTCCTATCAGGACACCTGCCTGTCTCCCTAAAAGCCAGTGCTAGAGGCAGATGACCCTGAATCAGAGCTCCGCGTGCCGTTTTTTTTGTTTGTTTTGTTTTTTGAGTTTTCTACATCGTGCAATCTCTCTGTGTTACTGTCAGTCTTCACGTTACCTTCTTCACCTGTGCCTGTCCAGACTGAACATCTAGAGTGGAATTAGGCTTTAGGGAGTGGCGACAAAGCTTTTGGGTCTGGGCTCAGTGGCCAGGCACGCGCCTTCCTCAGTGTCCTCGGCTTTTGGGAGCCTCCTACTGGCCCTGTGCTTCTGTCCAAGCTTCCATGAGGGGGAGGAGGAGATGATTAAGCTCTGAATGGTGGCACTGTCTGTAACCTCAGCACTCAGAAGGCTAAGGCAGGAAGATGGAGAGCTATAGGCTAGCCCAGGCTACATAGTGAGACCCTGCCTATAAATTAAAAAGTAAGCAGGCGCATCGATAAGGGCACAGAAAGGAGATGCCATGGGCAAGCCATGGGGAGATGCCACCTGCCCACACCTTGGTCTTAGCCTTCCAGTTCCCAGGACTGGCAGAGCCAATGTTTGTCATCTAAGCTCTGGTCAGCAATCCTTGTCACAGAAGCCCCATGACATGCAGGGGGTGCCAGGGACAGGCTTGACCGCTTTGTAGTCTGGGGCAGCTTGCATACACCAGCTACTGCACACACCTGCTGCTTGACTGGTCAGCAAACGTCGGGGCTGTCGTGGGCATCCTCGTTCTGGGTCTGGATGAAGGGGACAAACCTCCACCCACAGACAGACAGACAAGAACAGGCTTTGGCCAGGAACCAAAGAAAGTGGGGTGAGGGGCGGGATGGGCCCCACCTATAGGCAGCAGGCTGTAATTCAAAACTTTCAAGTGCCAAGGACTGGATGACAAAGCGAAGGAGGCTTATTGTGAGAAGTGGGGGACTGCCGAGATGCAGGAAGTCTCAGAGTCTACCCGCCTGTAGTGGATGGAAGAAGGTGATGGGGGACCATCTCTCTGTACCTGTTCATCCCAGGTAAGCAGGGCCTGCTTCTTGCTCACATATATGCATATATGAACACACAAGCACACACACACACACACACACGTGTGCATCTACCCAGACAGAGCCCTGTTCCTCGTGCCTGTGTTTCACAATGTGTCTTCAGAATCCACACCTCTAAGTCCTTCCTTCCTTTAAATACATCCGAGGCACTGAGCCCCCCTTGGCCTACTGTTATCCCCTGCCTCTGGCCCCAGCTGGCACAGACAGCTGCCCACTCATGTGTGTAGTATCAGTGTCCCTGCCTGTAAAATGACAGACATCCAACACTCACCCTGCTGTGGGCACTGGTCAGGCCCCAGGTACCTTCATGCTGATCTGTAGCCTTCGGGGCCTAAGAGGCTTCTGTACCCAGCAAAGAGTCATACATTTCTCTGCAGGACTGAGTCCGCCACACTGGAGGCCCAGGACGTGGCCTCTTGGTCGTCACCTCTAGCTGTAGCTCTCTGGGGGCTCTTTCGGACACACATGGGAACACCCAAGCCATGTGCCCCAGCTCAGGATACTTCCCTGGCTCTGCGCCCATGCTCATCAAGGCCTGCGGATGCTCCCTTGCCCCCGGGGCCCCTCAATATGCCACAGGGTCCCCAAAGAGGGGAGCATCTGAGGGCTCCGCCATCTCCTCTACCCTGGAGATGAGGACAGAAACCAGATGAAGACTGGTCCCCAGCAGAGTGGAGGACAGACAGGTTAGGGAAGTTCAAGCTTTGATTTTGAATAATCTGAGGCACAGCACCTTCCAGTAGCCCCCACTTTCACTGTGGCCAGCTGTGTGCCAGCCCCATGCCCAAATGTCTGCCCTACAGAGCAAGCCTTCCTCTCTGCACACCCACTCTCCTGCCCTTGCCTCTCCTCCAGCTTCCCAGTGCGATTCCTGCCCCTCTGATCCCTGCAGCTTCTGGCCTTGAAGCCCTTACTCTGCTCAAGACCCTTGTTTACAGGATGGTTCCTCCCACTAGAACATCCCTCTGGGACCCCTAAGGTCTGGGGAAGTGCTCAACAAAAGTAGATGTGCAATGCAGGCTGAATCTATGAATGAGGGAATGAATGAAGGTCACCTTGGAGGTGACAGAGGTCTCAAGCGTGAAAAGCCAGATAGATATGTGTCATCTGGGCAAGAGACTCCAAACTGCACAAGGGCCCACTCAGAGGCCCTGGGTAGGACTGAGCTTGGCTGTCTGAGGAGGGAAGGCTGTCTAGGAGGACTGAGGCAGGGGAGGTGACAACCAATTACACAGGGCCGTGAGGCTAGAAAGAGGGCCAGGGGTTCACTTTGCCAAGCACTTCCTCTCCCCATCATGGCAAACTCTTTCCAGCCTGGCCTAGCTTTAGGTGCCAGGAATACAGACCCCCTGAAATAAACATCCACGACAGAGCACCTCAAAGCTCACAGAGGTGATTTTAATTTTAGGACACAGGCAGTCTTGTGTCCCCACCAAGATCAGGACTGTCCGCAAGCTGAGCTCTGTGCTCGAACTTCCTGGTTCTCGGGCCTAACCAGCTCAGCTGCTGGGGTGACAGAGCGTGTCTCCCTCAGAACAGAGGGACTGCTGGTGTGAAGCAGCTCCGCTTCACCTGATGATGTAGGGAGGGGTCGGTGCTGTGTTGCCCACTGTCTGTGACACACTCCGGGGTCAGGAGGAGAAGGGTGGCGTCTCTGCCAGCGGTCGAGACATGCTCTGGATGGCCCACTGCAGGATGCCATCAAAGGAATGCTGGGGGAGAGTGGCAGCGGAGGCTCAGGCCGACTGGACCTCCTCAGAGCCAGTGCCCATTCCATCACGGAGTCAGAGCCCACTCTGCCATGTTCACAGGATTGCAATCATCATGACAGGAGGGTATCACCCATGCTGACCCTCTAATTCAGAGATAGGAGAACTGAGAGCCAAGGCCCACCCCAGGACATGTCAGTCGCCGATGAGGGGTGGACTCCTCATCCAGTGCTCCTTTATAGCAGCCTGTGCTTAGCACCCTGGGGCTCCTGCATGAATATGGTGGGCCACTGCTACTGGAGGAGCAGCCACGGGAACAGGGCAGCACCCATTTCCCCAGAGAGGTCTGGACGCTGCCTGATTGGGGGCAGCAGACGCCTGATTGGGAGCACAGCCCACGCCTGGTGACACGTTACCTCATTCAGAAGGGACTCCAGGTCATCCCTGCGCAGAGCAGTCTCATGACCAGTAGAGTCTTCTCCTACCTGGAACCCCAGAGAGGAATGAGTCACTCTAACCCAGCATCAGGCTGGAGTTGAGAAGCAGGGTTCTGAACTTGGAGAGGCGGCAGGCCTGTGTCCTGCCACAGAGCAGGTCTAAGACCCAAGTCTTCAGGCTGGGGGCCCAGGCAGGATGGGGCAGCCTGCCCACCTATACATTGCCTGTAGCCTTCTGGAGAGGAGTAACTGGTGGTAAAGGGGGTTCGTTCTGGATGGAGACCTGAGGCCCAGAGAGGAAAGCGCAGGGCTGAATACAAGTCAATTCTCATTCTACAGCGATATCAAGGCCACCATGAGCTCGGGCCCCAGCTGCCACCCTGGCTCATGGGCAGGAGGGAGAGATCGCACGATGATGCATCACACAAAACATGGGCATGTCGCACAAAACAAAACAGGGCATGTGCACAGCTCAGCACCAAACTCCCAGCTCTCCCACACAAGAGAGCCTGGTAAACCCAGACCAGAGGGCAGGCTGACCCTGAGTGGCTGAGGAGAGCATCTGAGGGTCTATGTGGGAAGACACCGATGGTAGAAGTCTGCTGGGAGGGGACCCAGGAAGGCAGGAAACAGGCTTGCTTGAGCCTCTGGACACAGTAGGAAGATGGGTGAGCAAGAGACACTTCTATAAGGTGGAACATGCCATTCCTGGCTGGAGCCAGCACACTGAGAGCTCTGTTGTCTATGGGCAAGAGCACAGGTCCGGGCATAGTCATGTGATCAGTAAGAACTGGCAACAGGCAGAGGGAGCTGTTGGCTACACCCTGGTCACTGTGCCTCTCTGGGGGCCCTCTACTGCAAAGTAGGGATGAGTTCTAGCTAGGTGGAAGATTGGTGGCAGATGGCTCTCGGGGACAGCCCTGGCCAGCAGCTTTGACTCTCCTCCCCAGCCTGGAGCCTCCTCATCCCCTGCCCACCAGGGCAGCAGTATGGATGCCCCAGAGTTCCAAGGGCTGGGGGCCAAGTACTTTCATAATTACTTAGGGTGTTTCTCTTTAAAATAGATCTAACTTATCAGAACATAGTCCATTTATAGAAAAATACTTTCTAAAAGTAGTGGGACACATGGTCGTGGGTATGGTCTTAGATGTTTCTCCATCCCCTTGGGATCCCACCTGGGCTGGCCATGTACTGACCTTGGCTGTCCCGGGGGCTGCCCGCACAGGGCTTGGTGCTCCCTCGCTCGGTGCTGTGGCTGGGTCCCCTGAGCAGGACTTGCAGCGCAGACTGGTCCTATCAGAGTGGGGAGAGTTTGCTCAGGTTCTGAGAGCCCTAGGGTGGGGTGGGTCATCTCCCTGCCCTGGGCCACCCACCTCACTCACCCTGGCCGGACAGCAGCCGTCACAGTTGGAAAGTGGCAGCGCCAGTGGAAGGCAGCAGCACAGTGAGAACACCGCAGTGCATCGGCACCATCTCCACAAATACTGCACCGGGCACCAGGCACTGGGCCCTGCAGGAGGGAGGCAGCAGGGTGGCCCCAGACCTACCTTGCGCCCTGCACACCATATGCCCCGACCCCTGCAGGGCCAGATGGCAAGGCCAACACCAGGAGACCCAAACATGCACAGGAATCTGCACGGTGGCAGGCCTGCAAGTTCTAGACCTTGGAGTCCAGGGAGGACAGGGGTGACCATGGCTACTGGCAGAAGTGACCTGCTGTGCTGGGCCCAGTTCATCCTCGAACTGCTCCTGCCAACTGCCCCGCCACACAGGAGGCACCTGCAGGAAATGTGGCTGCTGGAGCCCCAGAGGGGTTGGATGGTGCTGGGACTTGCAGGCATAGTCCCCTTTTGTGAGCCTGCTACCATGGATAGTGGGAGTATTGCCCAGGTAACCAAGCTAGGTTTTTCTTTTCTTCTTAAAAAACAATGTATGTTTGTTGGGGGCTGGAGAGAGGGCTTAGCGGTTAAGAGCACTGACTGCTCTTGCAGAGGACCCAGGTTCGATTCCCAGAACCCACATGGCAGCTGTGAACCATCCTTAACTCCAGTTCCAGGGGAATCCAAAGAGTCCTCCTCTGACCTCCACAGCATTGCACGACACAGGTGCACTCACATACATACAGGCAATACACTCATACACATAAAAAAAAATAATAATAAAAATATTTTAATAGGTATATTTGTGTGTGTGTGTGTGTGTGTGTGTGTAGGTCAGAGGACAACTTGCAGATTTGGTTCTCGCCCTTCCACCACAGGAGTCTCTGGGCTCCTCAGTTGTGGCAGCAAATACCTTTATCTGCTGAGCCATCTCAGGATCCAGCTGGGCTTTTCCTTTTTTGTTTTTATTTGTTTAATATTTTGTTTATTATTTTTATTATTTTATTATTTTATGTGTATGAGTGTATTGTCTGTGTGTGTGTGTAAGTGCATCCGTGTTGTGCAATGTCCACGGAGGTCAGACGAGGGGGTTGGATTCCCCTGGAACTGGAGTTAGCCGCCTTGTGTGTGCTGGGAATTGAACCTGGGTCCTCTGCAAGAGCAACCAGTGGTCTTAAACCACTGAGCTATCTCTCCAGCCCGTTTGTTTGTTTGCTTCTTTCTTTGTTTGTTTGTTTGTGACAGGGCTTCACTGTGTAGTCCTGACCGATCTGGAACCCTCTATGTAAATCAGGCTGGCCTTGAACTTATAGAGCTCTGCCTGCTTCTACCTCCGGAGTGCTGGAATTAAAGGAGGGGGCCACCATGCCCTAGATGGGTTTTTCCAGCATCAGTCTGTGGCCCTGCTGAGAACCATGCAGGAGCCCCTCCTCCACCCGTGCCTTGGTGCTCTCCTCACAGCTCCTGTGCCACCCCACATGCCTCCCTCTGACAGCCCGGCTCCTCCTGGCAGAGGCCTCCCCTGACCTAGGAACCTCCTTTCTAATTTCTACTCTGTTTCTCCCCAGCCTCAGTAGAGAATCTGGCCCCTGGCTGTCAACCAGCTGCCTTTTGGGAGGTTTACCCAATTGTCCTGTATGTCCAGCGCTCCTTGAAGGCAGCACCCACCCCAAGGGTTCCCTCACTCACCTGCTGCCCTTCAGTGCCAGCACTTAACAAGGGGCACAGAGTTGAAGGCTCTAGCAGAGGCAGGGGAGGTGCAGAAGGTGGAGCCAGCAGGTTCGCATATGTGAGAGGAGTCTCTGAACTGGCTGGGAGGTCCCTGGACAGGCCCCTAGGCTCCTCTGAAGCCGACCTCAGCCCCAGGAGGATCTGGAACTCAAGGGTCAATACTCAGGTGCCACAGGGCACTGTTCAGCACCACCAGAGAGTCAGGCCTGGGCTGCGGTGATGAGTCTGAGTTTGAAAAGTCTGGGTGTGATCCTTGGCTCTGTGGCCCTCAGCAAAATCATCCACCTTTACTGTCTTAGAAGGGGTAACCTGTGTCCTCAAGGGCCTGTCAGAGCAGACCCTGGGTTGCTAACAGTGTGGTATGCAGCTGCGAGAGAAAGTTGCCAAGGTTTTTGGAGGATGTTAGCAGTGCTGAAGGTGCACCGTGTGCCAGGCCAGAAGAGAAGAGGCTCCAGGGCAGGAGGAGACATTGTAAGGGTGGCTTTCCAGGTCCCTCAGTCACACAGGAAATTCACCAGAAGGGCTACATGGGCTGGGGCAGGAGCAGCCAGGAGGCGGGACTGTAGAAGGACAGAGGGAAGGAAAGGGGTGACCCAGAGTGGGCATACCGGGGTCTCCTTGGGTGACTCCAGGGGCCGGGACTCCTCAGCCTGGGACAGGCTTTGCTGGACTCTGCCCTGGAGGCAGCAGCTGCACCTCCAGATGCCACTGTGCACATGGTCATCCGTCGCAGGCATGCAGGACAAAGTAAAGACCATAAACCCTCAGAACTGCAAGGCAGGGACGGCTCAAGGGTTCTCTGTGTCACCATGCACATTCACAGGCGGGAACCAAGCCCAGGCAGGGAAGTGACCAGGACCACAGGGCAGTTCAACAGGATATGGGTTATTTGCCCCCTATGGGTGGTCCTGGCCAAAGGGTCAGTGTCTCTTAAGTGCTTCTCTGATGCTCTGTAAGAGTTCCCCACGCCTAACCCTCAGTGGCCTGTGCCTGCTTATCACAGACCTGACCCAGCTGTGGGCCCTCCCTCAGCTGGAGTGCTTCCATCCACAGGAAACCAATGTTTCCATAGGGATGGGCCAGCATGAGTGGTCAAGCGCAGGATGGGAGGGATGATGGGCACTGGGAGAACCGTGGTGGAGGAGGCCAGACACCTACTGATGCAAAAGGCAGAGCCCAGGACAGAACCCTGCAGACTGTCGCATCCACCAAAACAGAGCCCTGTGCAGTCATTGGTGGGGGTGGGGGCGCAGCTCTGTGGCTTCTGTTCCCCAGTCTCATCTGGGAGTGGGATTTAGTGGGGGACTTGAAAAGGCCCTGTGCCCATGCAGTTTGGACTGGGAACCTGAGCAGACAAACATAATATGACGGCCCTTGCCTTGGGCAACTGTAGTGTGGCTGCCCTTGGCCTGTTGGCCTGGGTGGGCTATGTGGAAGGGAGGGGAGGCAGGTGGCATGGGACAAGAACCCTGCGCTGCCCACAGCCAGTGCCCTACAGAGTCACCTCCTGGGGGGCCTCACTTCCCATACACAAGCCAGAGGCTTTCAGGATATATTCTTTCAAGAAGTGGGTGATATCTTCTTTTAAATGCCAGTGGGTGATAGCAGCTGTCAATCAGGGTGGCCCAGGACAGAAGGCGTACCTGGGGATCTCCCGCAGAGGTGGAGACAGGCAGGCCAGGTGGAAGGCCCGGGGGCAGCCGTCACAGCAGATGAGCTCCCCTCCGTCCCGGCACACCGCACACTCATCCTCATTCTTCTGACCAGGTGAGAGGGGCCCATGCAGACCCAGAATGGGGCACAGCGTCCACCTGAGAGCCCTGCCCTAGAAGGGCTCCTCCTGCAGTGCTCATAGCCAGGGACCTGACTCAGGTTCCCTCCCTGCTCCCTCCGGGCCCCTGCCTGACCCTCTGACCTGCCTGATGCCCGTCTATCTCCACAGCACAGACTTGCTGGGTGTCCCTCTCAGGAAGAGGTGCTGGGTATCAGGTAGCCCCACCCCCAGGTTGATCCCACCCATCTCACAGGCAGCAGATGGATGGGTCTATAGGGTCTCCAGTCAGCCCCAGGTGCCTGCGGCCCCTCCGAAAACCATTCCCTTAAGCTTTGCCTAAATGGAGGCCATTGTGGGTCTGGATACCACCAATCTAGAAGCTCCCAGACATCAGCCTGGGCTGACCCTGCACAGTGACCCACACACTCCTGGGGACACTTCCTCAGATCCCCGATAGCTAGGGCACTTTTGCAGAGTAGGGCTGGGTGAGGCAGGGCAGAGCTGGACCCTTCCACCCTTGATGTCCAGGGCCAGCAGAGTGTTGCTGAGGCCTTGGGACCTACACCCGAGCATGGCAGACACAACTACACCAATGGTGCCCAGGAAGCGAGGGTGAGCTTGACATCCCCAGGGACCCCTCACACCCTGACTTTAGCAACTCCCCACCATCCCACTCAGCTGAGAGATGCTCTCAGTTTAGCCTGGATGGAATGTGTGGTTTTAAAAGCCTGTGGGGGTGGGAAGGGGGCCCTCACCTTCTCTGACTTATTTGAAGTCTCCCAGTTGTGTATTGTCAGAAACAAACAAACAAACAACACTGCCAAGAAAGAGAGGAAGAGGGAGCAGGAGAGAGAAGGGGAGCGAGGAAGGGAGGTGCCCCTCATGAGTGGGCACTCAGGACTCTGGGTAGCTAAATGCCCAGACAGGGACAGAAGGCCCAGGCTAAATGCTGGAGGAGAGGCCAGGCTCCTGCTGTTCTCTGGGATTTACCTGGTGGATCTGGGGCTCAGTAGGGAGGGCTGCAAGGGCAGGGACCCTGCCCTGCTGGCTGGTTCTCTGCTCACCTCCTCCCTGTGAGGGAGACAGGATCATAACAAGGGAGCCAGGGTTGGGAGGACCCCATATGGCCATTAGTGCCAGGTGCCTCTGGCAGCAACCCCCAGCCCCCAGGCAGAGCTCCTGCCCTGTGTGTGGGAGGGGAGGCTGTTCCGGGCCCAGCTCTCCAGAGATGGACGAGTTGGGCAGTGCTTACAGGGACAGTGCCCTGGGCTCCCTTGGCTCGGACCACGGGCTTTAGGCTTCCACCACCTCGGGTCTTGCTCTTTGCACTCGGGTCTTCAAACTTGCTAGGAGTATAAAACTCCCCCCCAACCTGGATGCACTTCTTGGAGCCCCCTGAGAGGAGAGGGTCAGGCTCGCATTGAGGGGGCTTAGCAGACACCTGCAGCCCATCATTCCTCCTCTACCCACCACCACCTCAGCCAAGTCTGCAGCCTGGGTGCTGGGTACAACCAGAGAGTCTCTGCTGGAGACTGTACTAGGTTGAACGTGTCCACCCAGAAGCTCTGAATAGGGCCTAATTGGAAATAGAGTCTGTGGAGATATAATTGGTTAGGATGATGTCATACTGGATCCCAAATCCAGTGAGTAGTACTCTTTAAAAGAGAGGGAAAACCAGAGAGACACATGGGAGGTGCGCTCAAGAGCAAGGGTTCCAGCCAGCACTGGATTCTAGAGAAGGCAGGGAGGACCCTCCCTAGCTCCAGAGGGATGTGGCCCTGCCTATACCATCATTCTGGAATCTCACTGTAAGCCACCCAGCCTGTGGCCTCTTGTTTTAATAGCCCCAGAACAGGATTCTTGGGACCACCCTGGCAGACAGAGACCAGGGCTGACATCAGCTCCCAAGATATCCTGGCAGTCCTTGGTATCCCCGGCCAGTGTCTAAGACAGAGGAGATGCTGTGGAGCAGATGCTGCAATGACCAGTGACTGCTTCCAGCAGGTCTGGCCATGTCCTGCTCAGATGACACAAGTGTCTGCACATGGTGATCCACTGGCCCACCTGGCAAGTAGGTGGTTATGGGAGGAGCCTGGCCATAGAGTAAGGGAACTGGGTCCTCATCATTGGTGGCACCCAGCAGGAGGTGGTACAGGGAGGATATAGATACTGGGGATAGGGGCAGTGGGATATGGCAGTCCAAGAACTTTGAAGGATGCACCTGTGGAGGAGGTGGGCATCCCATGCTGGCCTGGCAGGTGTGTCCTCGGGGGGCCCTCAGCACCCTCCCCTCTGCTCCAAAGCCAACAGAGCCTGTCACGGGATGCTGGCTGCCTCCACTGCAGCTGCAGCAGGGCCGCCTCCTTCCACCCTGGGGCATGGGTGTCTTTTAAAGACCTTCAAAGCCTCTACCTGACTCAAACACCTGCTGGATGAGGATCCCCTCCACAGCCCCGCGGGCTCTTGGGACGTCCCCAGAGGACACAGTCACAGCTCTCTGAACCGAAGCCGACATGGTCTGAATTCCTGGAGAAGGCACAACCCAAGTGGATTCCATCAACTGGAAAGGTGGCTCCCAAGTCCCGACTCCACACCAGGCATAGGCAGGAGCCAGCAGGCATGGGCTGTAAAATCCTCCGTTCCTCTCAGCCAAGGCAGGCTGTGGTGGACCCAGCCCCACCATGGCCAGTCAGCCCCACAGTAAATGCAGAGGTGGGCTGCATGTGCATGACTGCATGTATGCATGACTGCGTGTGCACATGTGCATGCACACAGTACAGGTCTGTGTTGATGGCGCTAAGCACAAGTGACGTGGACTCTGTGCTGTTGCTGAGGCACAGTTTGTAGGCCAGCCTTGGGGGTGATGATCAATGAGAACAGGCCTGTGAGGAATCCTTGGGGCAGGGAGAGGGTCCAGGTTGGGTCCAGCTGAGGGATAGGAATAGTTTTCTCACAGTTGCGTATCTGGGGTAGGCTGAGATCTGGGAGGAGACACCTGGGGCAGTGTGGTCAGGGTGACCGACAACATAGAGGGACCTGAGGAGTCTCCTCTTCCTCTGACTTGGTCACCTAGCTGAGGCTAGTAGGATGAGACTTCAGATAGGCATGGCCCCAGGTCCCAGGAATGTCTCAGGAGGGCAGGCCCCTCTTATCCCTACACCCTCGTTCCCTTGGCCCTACTCACCATTCCCCACTGGGAGGCGCTGTGGCTCCAAATTACTGTCTGGCTTCTTAGGGAGCTTGGCCTTATGGTGGGAGCCTGCAAAGGGGTGGCAGAGGCAGCCTGGCTCTCCTCTCTGGAGGGGGTACTAGTGGGCCAGGAAGTGGAGTGGGGTGGGGGACAGCATCTGGTGGGGTCAGATGCTGGGGTTCCCTGACCCCCTGTGAGTTTCTCCACTGGTGGGAGCTGTTTCTTGCTTCAGTAAAAAGTCATTTACAGTAGACTGATTTTTTCAAGGTAATTTTAGCAATTTAAGAAGTATCTTGGATGGAAAGCAGGAAAAAAAAAAAAAAAAAAAAAAAAAAAAAAAAAAAGGCAGTTAAAACCACCTGCCTGCCCCACCGCCCAGGAACTCAGCCTTCAGAGCAGGGAGGCGCTGAGAGGCTGGGACTTCCCCCAGCGAGCAGGTCTGGGTGCTCAGAGGAAACTCCGCAGTCCCAACAAGCTGGCCCTGGGCTTATATCAGTGGGACAAAAGCTCCTGAGAGCCAGTGGGGAAGGGACCTGCAACCTTGGCCAGCCCCTTACCGTGAGTACCTGGGCTGGAGGTGCCCCTTGGGGTCAGGGTTGCTGGTGGTGTGGTTCGAGTTTCATCTGGTGCCTTCCTCTTGGTAGGGGGTCTGGGTGGCAGTACTGAGGTCTTGGGACCAGCGGGGGGCTTCCTCCCCTTCCGAGGGTGGCTGAGGTCCACATCTGCACCTCACAGAAGGAACAGGGTCCCTGTCTTAGAGCCTCACCCTCCAGGTGGGCTCCAGAACCAGGAGCCCTTGAGGAAGGTGGGCCAGGTCTCTGCCCTTTGGCACTTGGGATCCGAGTTCTAGGGTGTTACTCGGGGCTCTCTAAACACACCGGCGGCCCCAAGTTATCTGGGAGTCTGGGACCTGCACACCTTTGGGGAAGCCGTCCAGGATGGGCTGCAGCCGGCTGTACCGCTCCAAGTTGTAGTCCTTGAAGAGAACCCTCCAGAAGTCCAGGATGGCCCCGGTGTCCTGAGTCAGGAGCCAGGACAGCAGAGCATGGAAGGCCTGGGGGCAGCCCTCCTTCTCCTTCAGCCTCAGCGTCTCCTGCAGCGACAGCACAGGGCTGCCTGCTCACACCCCACCTCCAGCCCCGGCTGCCTCCCTGGGCCCTGGGGAGTGAAGGCGCGCGGGGTGATCAGGGTGTGAGGTCGGGGGGCTCCCCTCAAACTTGGCCTGGGGACGTACCCCGGGGATGGCATGGAGGGCTGGCGTCTGCAGAGGGTGGGGGGCTCCACTCGGGACCACGGTCAGGGACCCAGGCCCTGGCTCGGAGGGAGAGGAGGGAGGAGGCTGGGAGGCGCTGGAGGTCCGGGGCCCACCTGGAACTTGTCCTCGGGGACCACGTCGTAGTCGGCCAGAGCGTGCAGCAGCGGGAAGGCACTGTCCACGGCCACCGCAATCTCCGTGCGGTGCAGCCTCAGCAGGCGGCGCAGCATCCCGTCCGCACAGGCCATGAGCTCGGCGAGCCGCCGGCGGCGCCCCCTGCCGGCCGCACACTGGCTTCCCCGCTCCCGGCCTTGAGGCCGAGCCTGTCGCTGGTTTAATCTCAGGGTGTCCGGGCTGTGCCCAGGGAGGCACCCGCGAGCATCCCTTCTCGCCGGCTGACTTTCACCCTCACTCATCGGCTCTGATATACTCCCAACCAGGAAAGAGCAGAGGCTGCTGGTTCACTGAGGACCAATCAGGGCCCAGCTTCTCCTGGGAGCAGAGGCTGCCCTGCGGGCTGGGTACAGAAGGCTCTAACTGTGCCAGCCTCCCTTTCCTATAGACACCAGAGTTGCTGCCCTGGTCTCCCCACAGAGGGTACTGTAAGCCAGGACGGGCTAGGAAGATGACTCAGTGGGCAAAGTGTCTCCCCGACCTTAACGCCCCCTTTTAAAAAAAAAAGAAAGCTGCAGTTGCACACACCTCAATCCCACGGCTGAGGCGGCAGACGCCAAGAAATCCCTGGAGCTCACTGGCCAGCCAGCCTGCTGAATCAATGAGACACTGTGCCTGAAAAACTAAGGTGCCGCTGGGCGTGGTGGCGCGCACCTTTAATCCCAGCACTCGGGAGGCAGAGGCAGGTGGCTCTCTGTGAGTTCAAGGCCAGTTTGGGCTACATAGCGAGTTCCAGGCCAGCTGGGACTACAGGGAGACCCTGTCTCAAAAAAAAAAAAAAAAGAACTTTAAAATTTTTATGTGTAAGATGTTCTGTAATGTGTAATGTGTATGTGTGTTTTGTAACTTGTAATGTGTATGATGTATTTTATTTTATGTGTATGATGCATGTATGTATGTTCACACGTGTCGGGAAATGCCCTTGGAGGTCAGAAGACATTGTCAGATGCCCTGGAACTGGAGTCATGGGCAGTTGTTAACTGCCATGTGGGTGCTGGAAACTCAACCCCGGTCCTCCACAAGAGCAGCCAGCAAGTCTTAACCGCTGATCCATCTCTCCAGCCCCATACAACGAATTTTTAATAAAAAAGAAAGAAAGAAAGAAAGAAAGAAAGAAAGAAAAGAGCCATCCAGGATGGAATTGCATGGCCACACACACCTCTGCTGTCCAGATGTGCTGGCACCTCCGAGTAGCCACACTAAGAAATCTCTGCAAAGGGCTAGACTAGGGATCGTCCCACCTGACTGTCCCAGCCCCAGGGCTAGAGGAGCAGTAAGATGGAGCGCTCCAGTAGGACAGAGGAGACGGTCCATCCCATGTGCTGGAGGGCGGGCACCACTCTGGGCATGGATCACAGGGCTTCTGAGCTTGCTCTCCTTGCCTGCACGTTGTTCAGAACATCCTGTCCTCTGAACCTCGGTCCCCTCATGTCTATAGCGAGCACATTAAATGGGAGCCTGTGAGGTAGAGTACAACAGGAAGGGGCAAGAAGGCGTGGGGGCCCCTGGGCAGACCTAGACTGCACAAGCTCCTCTCATAGTCCACAGAGCCTTCTCAGGATTTGAGACAGAGACCGGGGCAGGGCAACCTGAAGGATGGGAGCTCCAAGGAAATCAGGGAGGTGTCCTGCAGGGCAGCTGGAGAGGGAAGCAGCGGTCTCAGGTAAACATGAGTGGACATGGTGTCCCCAGCAAGGTGCAAGCAGGAGCAAGGCCTGGGGCCTCCAGTTGGAGATGGCCCTAGAGGTGGGAAGATTTCTGATAGAAGTGCAGTGGTCAGGCCTGTGCAGAGCCCTGGCCACCGTGAGAGATGATAGACAAGTGGGTTCAAATGTAAGGAGGACCGGTTAGGGCAGCCCTAGGCTGGGGCTCTGTGGTACAGGGGAGGAGAAGCCAGGGTGGACAGGTGACTGATTTGGAGAATGGTGTCACCCTGCATTCTCACAAGGAAGGCCTTGGGGAAATCTGGGTTCAGGAAGCCATGTGTGGCCACTCCTAACCTGGACCTCTGTTGGGTTCTCCTCCTGCCTCTTAACCCAGGGTCCCCCTGAGAGTTCTGTGCATTCTAAGATCACTCTCCAGCAGGTGTCTAGGGGCGTTTGGGAGCCAGACAGGAAAGCGTGTACATGTGTGTGTGTGTGTGTGTGTGTGTGTGTGTGTGTGTGTGCATGTTAGATCAGGGATGCAAGTGGCTGAGGTGGTCAGGATGAGGCTTAGGTGCTGGGGAAAAAGGGGGGAGCTGAGTGGGGAATGGGTTGTCCCCTCAGAGCCAGGGTTTGTGTGTGTGGTTAGGAGACACAGAGGTGGAGACTATTCTAAAGGCTGTGTGTTGGGATCAGGGCCCTCGCACTTTCTTACTGTCAGTAAGCTCCAAGCCACGGCCACAGTGCCATGGGAAGTGGCCACAGAAAGCGTGGCACCTGAACTGTACCTTCTACAGATACTGAGGGAAAGCCTTGGGTGATACCAAGGTGGGCTGCCCCCTGAGAGGCACATCTGGTTTCCAACCCAGTGGGGCTGCTGCCCACTGGCCTCTTCTGCCACCTCCTCCACGTGCGTATTTATTGTAGAAGCACGGAACCATCAGTCACTTTTAAACCCAGCACTGAACGTGACTTCTACTGTCCAGAACTTGCCGAGTCACCTCACTGGCATGGTAGAGGAGATGCAGGCCCCAGGCCCTACACCTGCTCACACCTTGCCAGGATCTCACAAACACAAAGGGCACTGATGGATCCCTTGGGCCTGTGGGCTCCAGAATCCACACATCATTCACCCAAGATGCCAGAGACAGTGATGGTGACTCCTTGGCAGCTCAGCTTTGCCCCTCTCCTTGAAGAACCACAGTCCTCCTAAAGTCAATCCTGCAACTTGGGGGGGCTTCCCCCCAGGTGGGGGCTTCTTCCCCTACAGGGGGTTCCTCTGCTGGAGGTAAAGGCCAAAGCAGAACTAAAAACTACACCACAAGACCAACGCCTGCAATTTGCTTTCTTAAAAGCCTGAGCCTGTCACAGCGCACCTGCCCCTGGCTGGGTCCTGACCGCTGCGGGCAAGCGTCACCCAGCCTCTTATTCGAGAGGCTCCTGTAGAGTTTTGGACTTTCCGTCACACGTGGGGTTTTCCACGAAAGTCCACACCCGCGCAGGTGGTCTGGAGCTGTTGAGCTGAGGGGAGGTGGCCTGGGTGACCCATATGCAGCCCTGCTTCCTGTTGGATGAGTGGATGAGTGCTTGTATCGAGCTAAGTCCCAGGTCTGTTGTGGCCTGGACATGTGGGTGGCATCCATGAGCCTCCGTGTTCTCACCCTGGAGGGGATGACCACAGCATGGTGTCTGGCCCAGGCACCCACTCCATCCTGCTGAGGTACAGACAGCGAACGAGAAGGCGACCTGGGTCCGGGCTGGAAGGGGTTACGAGAGAGTGAGTGGACAGAAAGTACCGAAGCATTCCTCAGCGGAGGTGGGTGGCTGCCAGATGCCTGTAATGTGGCTACTGGCTGGGCTTCTGCCTCAGGCCTGCCAGATCTGGATACTATGTATGGTCTGAACCTTAACAACGCTCATGTATTAATTTTAACTTAAAATACGCCATGTGGGGATGGAGAGACGGCTCAGTGGTTAAGAGCACTGACTGTTCTTACAGTGGACCCAGGGTTCGATTCCCCACTCCCACATGATGGCTAACAACTATCATTAGCCCCAGTTCCAGGGGATCCAATGCCCTCTTCTGACCTCCATGGGCATTGCACGACATGGGTGTACTTAAACACATATAGGCAATACACTTGTATACATAAATAAAAATAATAAATATAATATTTAAAATAAATAATAAAATAAAATAGGCAATATAGTAGTAACTATTCATAATACCAGTCAAAATATCAAGGATCCAGGAAAAAAAAAGATAAAAAGAGGTCTTCAGCCAGGCATGGGGGCAGATGCCTTTAGTCCCAGCACTTGGGAGGCAGAGGCAGGCAGATCTCTGTGAGTTCAAGGCCAGTCTGGTCTACAAGTAAGTTCTAGGACAGCTGGAGCTACAGGGAAACCCTGTCTCAAAAAGACCAAAAAAAAAAAAAAAAAAAAAAAAAAAAAAAGAGGTCTTCAGTGCAGCCCTAGCTAGCCTGGAATTCATTATGTAGACCAGGCTGGCCTGGAACTCAGTATGTAGCCAAGGACAACCTTGAACTTCTGATCCTCCCGCCTGCACTTCCTGAGTGCTGGGATGGGCAGGCATGTATTACTGTGCCTGTTTCACTTGGTGCTGAGGGGGTGTCAAACTCAGGGCATGCAGCATCCTGGGTAAGCACTCTACCAACTAAGCTACAGCCCCAGTCCTGTTGTAGTTTGAGGTAGATTCTGTATAGTGCAAGGTAGCATTGAGCTAACTCCTGGGCTCCACTGAGGTCCCAGCCTCAGCCTCCCAAGTAGTTGGACAAGTGGTTACCTCAGAGCCTGGCTGAGAACTCACATTTTCTTTTTTTAAAAAATATTTTATTTATTTTTTATGTATATGCACATATTGCCTGCAAGTAGGTAAGTGCACCCGTGTCATGCAATGCCCTCGGAGGACAGAAGAGGCTGTGGGATCCCCTAGAACTGGAGTTAAAGACAGTTGTTAGCTGCCATGTGGGTGCTGGGATTCCAACCCGGGTCTTCTGCAAGAACAGCCGGTGTTCTTAACCGCTGAGCCATCTCTCTCCAGCCCCAAGACAGAACTCACATTTTCAAAAGAAAGTGGAAAGATATACATTACTGGATTTAGCTTATTTAAAATTCACATTTCTTAACCTAGAAATAGAATAGAATTCAAATAAAATTAGCATAGAATTTTAAAAAATTATATGTGTGTAGGTCAAAGGACAACTTGTAGGGGTCAGTTCTCTCCACCACATGATTTCTGGGGATTGAATGTGGATTATCAGACTCTGTTCATTTTTTTAGAACTTGGTTCTGTTTCTTCAGAAAGAGAAGGATCAAGAAGGGAGACAGCCTTGAAGACTGCAGTGACCGGTGTGATGCCACAGAATTCTCTACGGGCTCTCCAGACCTGGTGAGCAGCTTGGAAAACTAGTTCAGCAGGAAGACATAAATAAAAGGTTCTAAATGAAGCTGAGACCATGGTATATACTGGAATCCCAGCCCTAGGGAGGCTGAGGCACGAGCATCGTGAATTCAAGGTTATACAGCAAGACTCTGCCTAAAAATAAAAAATGTGAGCGGGCTCAGCAGGTGAAAGTGCTTGCTGTACAAGTCTGGCCACCTGAGTGTCATCCCGGGAACCCATGTAAAGGTGGAAGGAGAAACCCACTCCATAAAGTTGTCCTCTGGTTTCTACATGTATGTCATGGCACTCACACACAAGTAAATGTAACATAACTTTTTAAATGTATTTTTATTGTTTTATGTGTGTATGAGTGCTTTGCCTGCATGTAAATGCACCACAGGCTGTAATGCCTCCAGAGAACAGATTGTTAGCTGCCATGTGAGTGCTGAGAACTGAATCTGAGTCCTCTACAAGAACAGCCAGTGCTCTTAACCAACTCTCCAGCCCCAATTTAAAAAAAAAAAAAAAAATTAAGAGAATAGCAATAGAGTTGACTTAATGCAAAACATCTCGGCATAAAATATGATAAACATTAAAGTGCATTAATAATGCTGGTGTGTGATCCCAGGACCCAGGGGCAGAGGCAGGAGAACTCCGTGAGTTTGAGGTCAGCTTGTGCTGCATAGTGAGTTCCAGGACAGCTTGGGCTACAGAGTGAGACCCTGCCTCAAAAAACAAAATAGTGGTGCATGCAGCCAGGCATGGTAGTGCACGCCTTTAACCCCAGCACTTGGGAGGCAGAGGTAGATGAACTCTGTGAGTTCAAGGCCGGCCAATTTATATATATATGCGCATACCTGTAATCCCAGAACTTTGGAGGCAGGGGCAGGCAAATCTCTATGAGTTCAAGGCCACAGGAAGACCCTGTCTCAAAAAACAAAACAAACAAAAACTCCCAAACCCAAAACAAAATAATAAATAAAATTAGAAACATTAATAAGCGGGCCTAGAGAGATGGCTCAGCAGTTAAGAACACTGGTTGTTCTTGCAGAAGACCCAGGTTGGAATCCCAGCACCCACATGGCAACTACAACTGTCAGTAACTCCAGTTCCAGGGAATCTGACAGCCTCTTAACTACATGCAGGCAATACACACATACACATAAAATAAAAATAATAAATAAAATTTTTAAAAAATTAATAAGCTGAAAAAACACTTGTGGTGTGTACGTGAAAGTATGTGTTCATATCTTTAACAAAAAGGACCTTCAAATCAATAAGAAAAAACAAACGTCTGTTAAAAAAATGAAACCGAGTAAAGCTAGGCATGGGCTTTACATGCCTTTAATCCCAACACTTGGAGACTGAGGCAGGTAGATCTCTAGATCTCTGTGAGTTCAAGGCCAGTCTGGTCTACTTAGCGAGTTCCAGGTCGTCAGGGGCTACCGGGAGACTCAGTCTTAAAAAAGCCAAAAGAAAGAAAGAAAGAGAGAGAGAGAGAGAGAGAGAGAGAGAGAGAGACAGGGCTGGGGTGCAGCTCAGTTGGTAGAGAGCGCGTTTCATATTCATGAGGCCAGTGGCTTCCATTCCCAGCACTGCATAAACCGGTGTGGTGAGGTGATGTGTGTTTGTAATTCCAGCACTCCAGGTGGAGGAAGGAGAATCAGGTAAAGGTCAGCCTGGGATTCCCTGAGACTCTATCAAGAAAAGAAAAAACAAAAAGAAAAGAAAGGGTGAGAGGAGACCAACTTAGTTGTGGTTTTTCCACAGCTCATGGCTACGGGTTGGAGTCCAGCCCTGGTTCCACTTCATGACTTTGTTGAAGACTGAACTAAGGAACTATATATCCTGTGCCGGCTTCATACACAGGGTTCATCAATGTGTTGTAAAAGGGGGTGTCCTGCCAGGTGTGGGGAGCATGGCAGGTCCCTCGGCTGGTGGTTGGGCAGATGTGCTGTGGCTGAGGCTCCCAGTCCTTAACACTAAGATACAGACCAGGAGCCTGTCTGTTCCCAGCAATCCAACCAGAAGAGAGGGATGTCTGGTCACCCCTGTGGGTGGCCCTGTGCCCTGCTCTTGTGAACACTCCTGCAAGACAGCTGCCAGCCTTTGAAGGTGGACAGCCAGTCCTCATCCTGTGGTACTGTATGTCCTTGCCCAACCCAGGACCCTCTTCCTACCCCCTACCCCCCTCAGTACCCTTTGCAATTCTCACTCCAGACCTTGCTTCCTTGTCCACCCCATGTCCCCTCCACCCAATCCTGAACCCTACTTCCCAGCTCCCTAACCCTAAAATGCAGAGGCCTAGTGCCTCCCCTCCCCCACCTCCACCTCTTTGCACCCCTGAGCCCTATTCCAGTATACTCACTGAGCCCTGCCTCAGAACTCTCTCCCCCTCCCCCACCCCTGCTCGGAACCCCTCTCCCACTCAAGGGCCTCCCTAAGCCTGTCCAGCCCCGCCCAACCCTGACCCACCCCCATTCCAGCCCTGAATCCTCCTCCCACGCTCTAGACTCCTGAAGCCCGGCCCCTGAAAGCCTGCCCACACCCTCACCCCTACTCTGCCCCTGGCCGCTCACAGGCTCCAGCACTGAACTTTTAACTCTACTTGCCTTAAGGTCTCCCGTTCCCCTCCCCGTTTCTTCTTCCCCCCTCATTCCCCACCTGGCCCCAAGTACCCCTACCTGAGCGGCTTACATCTCCCTCCCATCATCCCTCACTGCTCTGCAGGTCCTGCCCTACCACATCCCTGTCTATCAAAAGGACCCTGCTGCCGGACCTCTAGAGCTCTGCAGCCATCCACCCTCCCCGGGTCTCGGATTCTTCTGCCAAACAGCACCCATGGGTTCCTGGGAGGCACTGTCCTCTTGTTCCAAGGCCCTCTCCTCCCCTGGAACATGGAACTTGGAGACTCCAGACAACTCGAGCCCTGACCCAGCCGGCCACCTGGAAGAACAGAAGCCCTGTGAGATCCCTCAGGCCCTCTCTCCTTTTATTCCTTCACTGCCTCCTGGTTCAGGGGGTCCTTGGTTAGGGCCTGGGAGACACTGGGAGGCAAAAGCCTGAGTCTCCGAAGGATCTAAAGGCAGGTGCCGAGGGAGCATGGCTGGCTGCGGTGGATGCTGGTCCCTTGGTTGGTCATGAGGAAGTGGCCCACCGGACTCCATCCACATGGTGGCTGGGGCTGGGTGGGTGAAGGAGCATGCCACAGGGCACCCTTCCCACAAGCACCTCAAAGCTGGTGCTGGCTGCAGTTTTTAGCTCTAATCCCCAGATAAGTGGGCAGGTGTCACTTTGAGGGGGCTTGGGTGGACAGACTGGTGGTTCCCCTGACCTCGGTACTGACCATGGATGGTGGACTGTTTTCCTGCATGTATCCTGTGTATTTTCCCCATGGTGACAGCACCTCCACCTCTGAAGGCCGAGAACAACATGGATGTAGTACTGGTGGACTCCAGGGAGCTGCTGTGCCCCACTTCACCCCCTCCAGGTAGAGGTGAGTTCTCACCCTCATCACTGACCCCAGGCCCAGGCAATGTGTGGAATAGTCCTATGTCATTCAGATCCCTGGGCAGGGCCAGGTGTGCAGTGCATGTGTGTGTGTGTGGAGGGGTGTCCTCTGGTCCCTGTCACCTCACGCCTGCCATGCGTGCTCCAGCAAGGAGACCAAGACCTCACTCACTTTCTCCTCCAGATCGCATCGCCTATGAAGTGACCGTCAACCACCGGAACATAGAAGGTGTGTTTGCGTGCTTGCCTGTGACTGGGCCAAATGGAGTGTCAGTCAGTCCAGAAAGGCTTGCTTGCTTCAGCCTCAGGTGGCCATCCCAGAAGGCCAGGGGCAGATCCTGGCACCCGCAAGATCCCCCTCTCCCTCACCTGTGCCCCAGCAACTTAATTTGAGGTGCATGGTTGAAAGTTTTTAGAATATTTACATCAGCCCTCACCCCAGTCTAACTTGAGAACATTTTCATCATTTGAAAAAAAACAAAAAAAAAACTTGGGCTAGGGATCTAACTCGGTAGAGTGTTTGACGGGCATGCAGAACCCTCTGGGGTCAATCCCTAGCACCTCATAAACTGGGTATGGTGACACGTACCTGTAAATCCAGTACTCAGGAGAGGAAGGCAGGAGAAGCAGAAGTTCAAAGTCATCTTTGGGTTACACAGTGAATTTGAAGCCCTCTAGGGACATATGTGATGCTGTCGTGTGACCCTGTTGGAAACGGAAAAGAGAAGAAAAGAGAACCTTGTAGCCACTAATAGTCACTCCAGAGCCCCTTCTCCAATGGTCACTTTCTTCTCTGTAGTCTTTGGATAGGATCAGCTGGCCGGGTATGCAGAAAGCCAGCAGGGCTTTTGAGACGGTCTGTCGCTCTTTGGAAAGCCTTGTTTTCCCGTTAAGTCTTCAGATCTGTGATCAGAGGACATTCTCCCTAGGTTCCCTGGCTTCTTTTAGCCGTACAGTTATCAGGGCCCCAGCCTTAAGCTGCCTTTAACCCCTCTCTGGCCTTTCCCTCTGAGGATGAAGACTTCCGTATGTTCTCTTTAGAGCTCTGCCTGTGCTGTGGAAGTCTCCAGGTGTACACACAGCACCCCCTGTTCCAGGGAGGAATGTGTGCCCCATGTAAGGTAAGCAGGGAGGCAAGTAGGACTTCTGGAGCCCACAGGAGGAAATCTCACACAGCTACCTTTACTTCCGGCACAGGACAAATTCTTGGAGACCCTCTTCCTGTATGACGATGACGGGTATCAGTGTTCCTGCTCCATCTGCTGCTCGGGGGACACGCTGTTCATCTGCGAGAGTCCAGACTGTACCCGGTGAGCCTGTGCCATCTTCCTGCTGCCCCTCCTGGGGTACAGGACGGGGCTCCTCCCATCTTTCCCAGTCTTTCCTTCCCATGGCACAGAGCCCTGGCTTGGGAAGCAGGTGATAATAGACTTCTACCTACGATGTCTCTCTTCAGCCAAGACGCCACAGTAGAGGGGTGGGTGGCTGCACTCCACCCCAGGGCTGTAGGTCGTAACAGACATGGCCCTGGTACAGGGGACACATTCACCCTCAGTCACCATCCTGAGCTCTGTAGTGATCCACAGCCCTCTGTCCTTCTGGCCATCTCTGTGTTGACAGTCACACGCCCTAGTGGCCCCTTCCTGACTTGCTGCCCCTGTATGTGGTTTTGCCCAGAGCTCTTTTTTTTTTAAATTTTTCTTTATTAGTTTTATGTGAATGTATTGCTTGCATGTGGGTAGGTGCACTCGGGTAGTACAATGCCTGCAGAGGTCAGAAGAGGGTGTCAGACCCCCTGGAACTAGAATTACAGACAGTTGTTAGCTGCCATATGAGTGCTAGGAATAGAACCCAGGTCCTCTGCAAGAGCACCCAGTGCTCTTAACCACCGAGCCATCTGTCCAGCCCCCATTGCCCAGGGCTCTTAAACTGTTTGTAGGCTCTGGAGTCGGGCTGTCATTGCCCTTAGACCCACCATAATTACATCTGCTGCTGAGTCCCCTTCCCAGCCTGCAGCCTCGCCTCGCCTCATCCCCCAGCAGAGAGAGCAGAGCTACTAATCCCTACCAAGCAAGGCTGATAGTTCCCTCCAGAGAAGTGCCAGCTGCCTTGCTGGCCTAACCTGGTCCCGTGGTGGCAGAGTCACTTGGCTTACTGTGGTTTTTGGTTTGGCTCTAGGTGCTACTGTTTTGAGTGTGTGGATGTCCTGGTGGGCCCTGGGACCTCAGAGCGAATCCACGCCATGAACTGCTGGGTGTGCTTCCTGTGCCTGCCTTTCTCTCAAAGCGGGCTGCTCCTGAGGCGGAGGAAGTGGCGCCACCGGCTGAAGGCCTTCTATGACCTCGAGGCGGTAAGGAGCTCCAGCTAAGGGTGGACCTGCCCACTGCATACTGGTCACTGGCTGTGGAATGTCCACACGCTCCACCACAGAATGAGGCCGAGCTTTGGTCATTTTATTTTGTTTTGTTGTGATGGGGTCTCTCGTTGTTTAGGCTGGCCTTAAACTCATAATGTAGCTGAGGATGGTCTTGAACTCTTGATCCTCTTACTGACTCCAATTTGGGATTGCAGGCACCCTGTTTATAATGACTGAACCCCAAGGCCTTGTGCATGCTATGCAAGCACTTTACCAACTGAGCTCCATGACTAGTCATCATTTTGCCTCTTAAAAACCTAGGAGTGAATGCTGGTCACAAGGAGGACGGGCCTCTAAGTCCAACGTGTTAGCTCCAGTCCTTGACCAACACTGGTATCTCCTTGTATAACCACAATGGCCTAGATGCTGGACTTCTGAAGGGTGGTGCCCAAAACTGGTAAACTAGGCAGGAATTGTGAGCTCATCAAAGGTGCAGGGGCTAAACTGCGCCTCCCCAGGACATTTGTCAAGGTTGGAAACTAGGGATCTGTAAACACAGTTGATTTGAAACTGGGGTCTTTGTGGCTGTAACTTTGAGTTTGAGATGAAAGTAGTCTGGATGGAGGTGGGTGCTCTGTCAAGTGGAGGGTGTCCTTGCAGGAGAGGAAAGGATTTGGGGGGTGGAGACATTCAAGAAGGCCATGTGATGTATGTAGGAGATCTGGAACAAACATGTATGTAGGAGATCTGGAACAAATCCCCTGGTGCCTCAGAGGCAGCGAGCGAGCCCCACTGTTCCCTGACTTCAGACTTCGGGCTGCTGGACTGTGAGTGTTAGCTCCCCTGAAAGAAGTCTTGGAACCTAAGATCTACAGAGCTGTTCTGTGCTAGGATCCATTAGCCTCTAACTTCAGAGAACCTCACACCCTGTTTCCCTTTGTAGAGATGTGGGGGTCAGGGAGACTCAGACCTGGGGAGTGGGTGGAGTCGGCCTTCACGGAGGGGATGGGCAGTGCTGGTTGGTTTGGCAGGTGAGTCTCAGTTGAATCCCGTTCATCCAGGGAAAGAACAGCGTAGAGACCACTACCTGTAACTCATGGGCCCTCACCGACTGGCCAGCTCACATCGTCTTTTGTATTTTTTCTCTTCTTTTTCCTTCTTTCTTTTCCTTCCTAGGCAAGCCCTCTGGAAATGTACAAAACAGTGCCTGTGTGGAAGAGAGAGGCAGTGCGGGTGCTGACCCTTTTTGAAGACATTCAGAAAGGTGAAGGAAGGCGGGGAGAGAAGAAAGGAGGGGCCCAGAGTGTCATTGCTGTCCCTGCCTGGCCTTCTGTCTTTGAATTTCTGGGATTCTGGGGGTGGGGGGAGCTAAGAGGACTGAGGGTTTTGGAAAAGGGCCTGATGGCCAGAGAAATCTCCCACCTGTGCCAAAGCAGGAGCGATGTCGGAAGGGGGATCCTAGGTAGGGACCCTGCTCCCAGGAGAAGGCAGGGTTGGGGGGAGGGGCTAGAAATCAAGCTCCCAGTGAGGAGGTGGGGTAACTGTCATCCCCTTCCCCCCACACATACCTGCCCCATACCCTCCCTGCTTCCGGGCACCCTCTTTCTGTACCTCAATCTCCCAGCTTGGTCACGCCCCCCACCACCAGGGGTCCTGCTCTGCACAAACAGAGCCTTAAAGTGCTCTGGTCTCTGACTGAACCGCATCCCACTTTGAACCAGGCGATGTTCAGTGACCACAAGGGCCTCATGCGTCACTAGGATCACTTGGCCAGGCTCTTGCTCTTAGAGTCTGAAGGAGCATGGCCTGTTCTGAAGGTCACTAGCCAGGCGGGATGACACCAGTGTGGACACTACAGACCCACTGGTTCCTAAGCTAGTGAGTGACAACAAAACCCATAAATGCCATTTTGCGACAAATTGCTTGATTTTCATAAATCACTCAGGAAGTTTGCTTGTTCAGCTAAATAGGGGATAAAGCCTTGGGGCTCTGTCACTCTTAATGATGAAGCTGCTGGCTTGGTGACAGGAAGTCCATGCTCTCAGGGAGCCCGACTCTCCTAGGGACAAAGTCCACCTCCATCCCTCTGTCTGCCCTTCTTGTCCCCCTACAGAACTAAGGAGCTTAGGCTTTTTGGAAAGTGGTTCCGGTTCTGAGAGAGGAAGACTGAAACACTTGGATGATGTCACAAACGTAGTGCGAAGAGATGTGAGTGGAGGAAGGGAGGGGTGCTCCTGGAGGCCTTGTGTGCCTGTGGGGTATTCTAGGAGACCCCAGGGGGAAGGGAAACCAGGGAGGAAGAATGGGAGGAAGGGAGCCCAGGAGGGGACCGGAGGAGCCTCCAGGATGCAGGCATTGAGGGGGAAAGAGGATGCATTTCCCGGGGGAGGGGTGGCAGTTCTACAGGCCAGCATGGGGTTCTGGGTCTGGCTGGAGCCAGCCTTTTAGATAGAGATGGGGGTGGCAAGCTCCCTGATCCCACCTGTGCATAGCCCCCAGCAGGGCAAGCAGCTGGATATTCTGAAATCCACATGGCTCATTTCAACTTCCTAAGATAGGGTAGTGGGGGAGAGTGTGGAGGGGCTCTGCCCCACTCCACCCTCTCAAAGTTGCAGTTCTTAAGCTGGGCAGCTGCTGGTTGCTTGAAAAATCCTAGAGTTTGGCTGCTGCCTTGTCCCTGTAGGGGAACCGCTCTTCCTCTCCAAAGGGGCTATGGAAAGGGGGAGGGAGGGACAGTTGCTAGCAGTTGCCAATGTTTATTCGGGCGAGAGCGGGGGTCTTAGATCCAGCACCCTGCCCCCTTCCTCTGGCAGGAACCTGAGCAGCACACCTTGGGCATATGGAGTTGGGGGCTAGTTCAGGAGTATGCTGAGAAAGTGGGGGAAGCCCACTCAGGAACTTGTTCTTAAGAGAATGCTCAGGGCTAGAGTGTCCATTGGTGAAGTAGAGGTTCTCCGGGCTCTGTAGAGGGGCCTTCGACCACTTGTGTAGACAGAAGGGTCCTTGACTGCCTGCTCAGACTGGGTGGGGACTGGCTGTTTGTCTCATCTCTTCCCCCTTAGCCGGAAAGCGACCCCATCTGGTATTAAGTGGGAATTATTTATGGCTGTCAGGGAATGTCCACCTTGCCATCTACCCCCAGCCGTCAGCTTTCAGCATGACTGCTTCCAGAGGACACACAGAATCCTGTAGGCCCCTTATGGGCAACAGTTATCCAGGAAAAATCTCAAGGTTTGGGGTCTTCTTGGACCACCACTTCTTGGACCCTGGTTTTGGGGACTCCGCCTGAGTCACCCACATGGTACATCACTGGGTGCAGAGGCCTTAATGCTGGCCATTTGGCTCTGAGCCACCACCTCCCAATAAAATAACCCTGTGTGTATCCCCTAGGTGGAGGGATGGGGCCCCTTTGACCTTGTGTATGGCTCAACACAGCCCCTGGGCTATTCCTGCAACCGTTGTCCTGGTAAGTTTGGAGAAATGGGCTGTGGTCTGTTACCAGGGAAACCCTGTCTGCAGCCCTGTTCCCTTTCCTGTCTCCTCATCCCCTTGTACCACGGCAGCTCCTCAAGCTGGGCAAAAAGCACACATGCTGCATTTTAAAACCAGCTTCCGGGGCTGGAGAGATGGCTCAGCAGTTAAAAACACTGGTGGTTCTTACAGAAGACCTAGGAATCCCAGGAATCCCAGCATCCACAAGGCAGCTAACAACTCTCCATAACTCCAGTCCCAGGGGAGCCAACACCCTCTTCTGACCTCCTTGGACATTGCACGACATGGGTGCACGCACATACATGCAGGCAATAGACGCATACACATAAAATTTAAAAATAAAATTTAAAAAAGCTGGGTATGGTGGTACACACCTTTAATCCCAGCACTTGGGAGGCAGAGGCAGGTGGATCTTTGTGAATTCGAGGCCAGCCTGGTCTACATAGTGAGTTCCAAGCCAGCTGGGGCTACAAGGAGACCCTGTCTCAAAAAGACAAAAAAAAAAAACCCAGCTTCCTTGGGTTGTAACTCACATACAAGATTGTGCAGTGTTCAGTGTGTACTTGGGTGCGTTCTGGACTAAGTGGACAAGTGTGTTCCTGTCACAGTGGGAGAGCAGAGGCACCTAGTACCTGCAAAGGTATCGTCTCATCCCTCTCTAGTGCTCCCCTTGAAGCCCTCGCCATCTAAACTGACCCTCTCCCTCCTTTGTGGTAGGCTGGTATCTGTTCCAGTTTCACCGGATCCTGCAGTATGCACGGTCACACCGGGGCAGCCAGCAACCCTTTTTCTGGATGTTTGTGGACAACTTGCTGCTGACTGAGGCTGACCAGGCCACAGCAGCCCGCTTCCTTGAGGTCTGTGGCCTGGTGTATGTCTGGGGAGGGATCAGTCTGCACTCGGCTCTGGGGTTCCCATTCCTGAGGCCTCCACTGCCTCAAGGCCATGAGGACACCAGGCACCCAAGACCAGATTTTTCAGGACACTGGTCCCTTCAGGTATAGCCTTGAAGGGTGACCTGACTTCATACACTCCTATACACTCAGGTCACAGTCACCTGCAGCCATGTCCTCCTCCTGCCCTCAGCTCTCAGCCTGCACGTGAGCACAGACACACAGCACACAGCATACACATTCCATACAAGCTCACGCCACATGCCATCATACATGCACTCATACCATGCACCCACACGTGTGTGTGCTCATCTGAGCAGCCTTTCTGTTCTTCCCTCTCACCTGAACCCTGATCAACAGTGCAGCCACCCGGGACCCAGCGGCTGTGTTTGGGCCCTCCAGGGCTGATTTGGGTCAGTGTGTCATAGATGTCCGTGGTGGGTGAGGCCAGCTCCTCCTTCCTCCCTCCCTCCCTCCCTCCCTCCCTCCTCTCTTCTTCCTTCCACTTAAAAAAAAAACTTTATTTGCTATATTTATTTTATGTGTACGATTGTACCATCCGCATGTATGTAAGTGCACCCGTGTTGTGCAGGGTCTGCAGAGGTCAGAAGGCTTTGAGTCCCCTCGGAGTTAGACGGTTGTCAGCGGCCATGTGGGTGCTGGGATTTAAACCCAGGTCCTCTGCAAGAGCAGCTAGTGCTCTTAACCACTGCACCATCCATCTCTCCAGCCCCTACTTTCTTTGTGGTTAAATAAGAAAAAAGAAGTTCTGTGCAAGCTTAGGAGGTGTGGCCAGCCTAGGTGGTGACCGTGTGCTTCATGGGGAGGAGATTGAGTCTGTGTCATACTGACCCACTGCCCTACAGATGGAGCCCATGACCCTCCAGGACATCCGAGGCAGAGTCCTGCAGAACGCGGTTCACGTGTGGAGCAACATCCCAGGGGTGAAGAGGTATCTACTCGGGTCGGGGGTCATTAAAGACTCAGGGGCAGAGTTAATGGGGCTTTCTGGTAGAGCCAGGCCTGCACAGTCTGTGCCCCATCTGGTTGTACCTGGTCAATCTTCAGGCCAGCACAACCATGGACTCAGGGTACCCCTGTGCATTATGGGACACTCCCCTATGCTCACCCCAGTGACACTGGTCTTGCCCAGGATTAGACAAGGCTTCCCTCATCCTGAGGAGAAACTCCAAACTTCTGTCAGGGCCACAGGCCTCAATCTCAGAACTATGCAAGGGGTTACTCTCAGCCTCCTGAAGCCCCCACCCCACACAGTCATGCTCACTGTTCACACACTGACACTCATCCATTCATACACCTGCATACATTCTAAAACCCACCTGCTCAAAGACATGCATGTGGCTTGACCAGCTTGGACTGTGTCTCCTGAGATTGCTAAACCATGTATGTTCCTGTCCCCAAGTAAGCTTCTGGAAACTTCTTCCCACTCACCTCCTGCATTCCAGCAGTCTCCTGGTGCCCAGCCACTGTGGCTGTCTGCCACATAGCACCAGTTCCTTTACCTGGCTGCTTCCAGGACTTGGGCTGAGGTGGAGCAGAGGCGAAGCACTTTCTCAAACATCTTTAGAAGTGTCTAAGCCCTGTCTCCTTGCCTGTAGCCCTCCCCGTGCCTGCCCTGGGCAATGGTCCTGTAGACACTGTGGACTGGCAGAGTGGGGAAAAAAAGGCATGAATTATACTCCCTACCAAAGGCCAGGCTCCACTCCTGACAGCTACAGGCCTGGCAGGTGCCGTCACACACAGGCCATCTAGTCAGCGGCAGGAAAACATGCTTCCGAAGGAACCTGGCACGGCCCAGCCCATCCTGGTACGTGTGGCTGTGTAAGAGGGACCACCCTCCTCCTGGGCCCCAGCCCCACTTTCTTTCTGATTGAGGTGCCCACAGCCCGTTAGGTCTCCCAGAGGTGTTAGGTCTCAGAACACCTGCACCCAATGCCTGGGGTGACCTGGCTCTCGGAGGGGGCTAGAGGCTGTTTGCCCGCCAGGCTCAGGGTGACTTGACTGATGTGAGGCATTCCCTCACTGAGGTAGGAACCAGCTTGCCAAGTTCATGGGCAGCTCATGCAACATCTGCCTCCAGACAGCCATCGTCATCCCTGGAGGGGCTGAAGACAGGATGGTGTAGAGAGAGTGGAGGGATAGTGCATTCTAACACACTGTTCATCACTTTGACCAGCTCCAAAGGGAAGCAAGTGATGTGCCTCAACTTCACTGGGGGCTGGGTACAAGGCTAGAGGGTGCTGAGTGCCAAGGGGGTAACACTTTCCTCAGCCTGCTCTCCTCTGTGACCTAGGGTGCAGCTCACATGCTCCAGGGACAGGGATCCCTGTTGTCCACAGGCTCACCTAAGTGTGAGTTCACTTTACTGTATTAGGACGCCTAGGAACACTGGACACAGTCCAAGGGTCTGACTGACCTTTGCACCTGAGTCTTCCCTTGCTCTCTGTGGACCACTGCGAGGGTCAGTTGACACCCACTGCTTGTGGCTTTTGGGCCTCCCTCTTCACACTGAAAGGGGGACATAGTGGGCTGGATCAAAGGTCTGGTCTTTGGAAACCCTGCCTGTCTCCAATCCTTCCAGAGGCACGTGGGAGGCAAGACCACCCTTTCTACTGTTTTGAAGATCAGACAATGGCAGAGTTTCCTGAAGCCACTAACCCCAGGGACCCCCAGCAGCCCTATGCCCCGTGGAGACCATAAGGGCCTCCTCCCACCACTGCAGAGTCTCTTACAGGTGACTCTTTCTTGCAGCAAGCACATGGCCCTGACAGCCGAGGAGGAACAGTTTCTGCAGGCCCAAGGTGATGCCCGAGCCAAGCTGGTTGCCAAGGGACTGGCCCCGCTGGTGAAGAAGTGCTTTCTCCCCCTTAGAGAGTATTTCAAGTATTTTTCTCAGAACTCACTTCCTCTTTACAAATGAATCATGATACGATGAAAAGGGAGGCTTTCCTAGAACCAAGGTGGCTTCCCTTGTACAGCGCTTTCCCCTCTGTAGATTATTCGGTGTGCTTGCCTGCCTTGAGTTTCTCCTGTTTGGTTCCCAAGATGCAGGTGCCTCTTGCCGGGCAATGTGGGGTGGATGGTACCAGCTGCTGTGGACCAGATCCCTATGGGATAGCCTGTTCTAGTTCTTGAAAATGTTTGTATTCCTGTTGTGAAGTTTAAAGTATATTTATTATAGGATTGTGACTGGTCATGTCTCGGTGCTATGTGTGTGAGTGTGCCCTTTATTCTGTACAGTGAGGGTGGTGACGTTTCGATAGACACTGTGCACGCCCACCATGGACACACATAGCACCTTCCAATTGGAAGAACACAGTTAGTGTTCCAATGAGGCTAAACCCACGGGAAAATGCAAGCTGGCCAGCTTCACTACCTGACTGTTGTTTAGTTTGATGGCTGAAGTCACCTTCCGCTTGCTCCATGTCACACCCCATTGCAGAAAGTCACATCCAATGAGCAGATCACATGACTTGGTCCTCCACGTGTGGAGGGAATTACTTGCAGAAGTGGGTCCCGACAGCTCTCAGCAGTTAGGGTTCCAATGAGGCTAAACCCACTGGAAAATGCAGGCTGGCCAGCTTTGAACCCAGTTAGCCAGAACCCCAGCCCCTCAGCCTGGACCTAGACCCCAATAGTGAAAAAGACTCAAACTGCCTGGTCACCACGGCTGGGGCTCAGGGACTCTTGGGTCGGTGCTGACACTCAGTGTTCTGTGGAAGGAAGTGGGTTAAAGGAATGTTGATCTTTAAAATATTTAAGGTAGAAGAGGAGCTGTCCTTGGGTCAATAGACAGGACACCATATAACACATGCTTAAAAAATCCTGCACTCTGGTCACATGTGTTCGGGCATAATTCAGCAGTGTTTGATGGCACCACAGCAGAGCCACAGAGCTGAGCCGTGGAAGTGAAGCACTAATGTGTGCACGGACCCTCTGAGTTAGGCCAGACTCTGCCCACCCAGCTGACCCGATAAGTCAGCAGAAGCAGCAAGCTAGAACCGATGACCACCACTGACCAGGCAAGATAGCAGGAGCCCTAGAGAGAAGCAGGTTCCAGAGGCCCCATCCAAGGTTACAGTACACTGGTCCTAAAACAGTGTATTGGTTATGGTACATTGCTTTCTTCTTTTTTTTTTTTTTTTTTTTTTTTTTTTTTTTTTTGTCTTTTTGAGAGAGGGTCTCAAAAATAGCTGTAGTCCTGGATTCACCATGGAGACCAGGCTGGCCTCGAACTCACAGAGTTCTGCCTGCCTCTGCCTCCTGAGTGCTGGAATTAAAGGCATACGCCACCACGCCCGGCTGCTTTCTTTTTCTATTTAACAAAATTACATTTATCTATTTTGTGTGTCCATTTGTATGTGCCAAGGTGCACGTGTGGAGGTCAGAGGACAACCTGTTGGAATTGACTCTTTCTTCCCTCTACCATATGTGTCCTGGGGATAGAACTCTGGTCATCAGGCTTAGTGGCAAGCACCCTTACCCTCTGAACCATCTCACCAGCCCTGTTTATAGTTTGTTTTTCTGAGACAGGGTTTCATATAATCAAGGCTGGTCTCAAACACACTGTGTAGCCAAGGATGACCTTGAACTGATTCTCACCTCCACCTCCCAAATGTGAGATGATAGGTGTGTATCACTATGCCTGGTTAATGTCCACTTTATCAGTCAGCCTCCAAGGAGAGACCAGAGCCCCCAGTGAGGGTCTTTCTGCCACTCAGAATCTGTTCGCCTCCCCATCTTCCACTCACTTTCAAACACACGCATACAGTGAGTAGTCCATACCACAAGACTCACCCCACTGTGTATTCTAATCTTGTGCACGGGCCCCATTTATGATCCCTTGTGGTCAACTGAATAAGGACACCCCTCAAGAGTACCCCCCCACCAACTGTATGGAACCTGTGAGGTCACCTAATGTGGCCAAAAGGACTGCTTATATGGTTTGACTGAGACAGGGAAGCTCTCCTGGACCATCCAGGCAGCCCTGCATGTATCACAGGTGGTCTTGCATGCACCACCACAGGCATCCTTATGAGAGGTGGACTTGACCATGTATGGAGGGGACAGCCCTGAGCCCACAGAGGCCAAAATGAAGAAGGAAAGTCTCAACCAAGGGACACCTGGAGCCCTAGAAGCTGGTGGTAAGGGGGGGGCTCTCCCCCAAATCAGGGCTATTGTTTTTAAGCTACTGTTACTGTGGGGGGAGGAGTGTGTGTGTGTGGTGATTAGCTGTAGCTAATGACTAGACTCCAAGAGAAGAGCAGTCTTTCTCTAGCCAGGAATCAACCTCAGCATCCACTGATGTCTGTGATGTTAGAGACATGCCACTGGACTGGACTCTGGGGGATAGGACCCCCAGTGTGTGGCTCACCAGTCTCTGAGCATCCGGCAGACATGGTTTCACATCTTTTACGCTTTGCTCTATTTTGCTTGGAGAATTCTGAACCCCAAGTCTGCACAAATGCAGTTCCTAGTGGTTCCCACACCTGACCTGCCACCTCCACCTCCCAAATGTGAGATGATAGGTGTGTATCACTATGCCTGGTTAATGTCCACTTTATCAGTCAGCCTCCAAGGAGAGACCAGAGCCCCCAGTGAGGGTCTTTCTGCCACTCAGAATCTGTTCGCCTCCCCATCTTCCACTCACTTTCAAACACACGCATACAGTGAGTAGTCCATACCACAAGACTCACCCCACTGTGTATTCTAATCTTGTGCACGGGCCCCATTTATGATCCCTTGTGGTCAACTGAATAAGGACACCCCTCAAGAGTACCCCCCCACCAACTGTATGGAACCTGTGAGGTCACCTAATGTGGCCAAAAGGACTGCTTATATGGTTTGACTGAGACAGGGAAGCTCTCCTGGACCATCCAGGCAGCCCTGCATGTATCACAGGTGGTCTTGCATGCACCACCACAGGCATCCTTATGAGAGGTGGACTTGACCATGTATGGAGGGGACAGCCCTGAGCCCACAGAGGCCAAAATGAAGAAGGAAAGTCTCAACCAAGGGACACCTGGAGCCCTAGAAGCTGGTGGTAAGGGGGGGCTCTCCCCCAAATCAGGGCTATTGTTTTTAAGCTACTGTTACTGTGGGGGGAGGAGTGTGTGTGTGTGGTGATTAGCTGTAGCTAATGACTAGACTCCAAGAGAAGAGCAGTCTTTCTCTAGCCAGGAATCAACCTCAGCATCCACTGATGTCTGTGATGTTAGAGACATGCCACTGGACTGGACTCTGGGGGATAGGACCCCCAGTGTGTGGCTCACCAGTCTCTGAGCATCCGGCAGACATGGTTTCACATCTTTTACGCTTTGCTCTATTTTGCTTGGAGAATTCTGAACCCCAAGTCTGCACAAATGCAGTTCCTAGTGGTTCCCACACCTGACCTGCCAGGAAAAAGTCACAGTCAAGCACAAAGCCAAGGCCATCCCCCAGCCACAAGACCCTCCCCAGAGGTCTCCTAGCTCCTGGTTTGCCTTAAAGTCCTGTGTGTAAGTTTGGCACAGTGGCACAAGCCTGGGGAGCAGAAGCAGGGGATTGAGAACTGGAGGCCAGCCTGGAATCATCCAGTCTCAACCAAACCAAACCAGAAGTCTGTGTTCGAAAACTGTGCAGCTGTAAAGTGTGCATGGACTCAGAATGGCCACTCGGTTTACAGACTTACACCATCCCTGCTCCCTGAGGAAGTGGCTGTTTGCTTCACAGCTATGCAAAGGCAGCCACTGAGGGGCTAAGTGGATGATGCACAACTCCCAGGAAGTCAAAGTGGAATCTGAACCCAGCCATGCCTTTGCCATGATCTGCCTTCATGCCCCTCCTCATAGGGGCCCTCCCCTGAAGCTGCCCGATTCTGCTCAGCGTCCCTGTCTAGCTCAGCCGCAATTCATGTCACTTCCTTGCTGTGCAGTAGGGGTGGACCTGCCACTGTGTCCTTTCCATGAGCTTACCCCAGGCCTTCCATGGGGGCCTTGGTAGGGAGGAAGCCTGTCCCTCCTGGCCCCACCTCTTCACCTCAGTGACATCTACCTGCACATTGTGGGGTAGAGGAGGAGGCAGAGAGTCAGCAGAGGGGCAGGCCCAGGAGACAGGATGGGGTGGGCGAAGGGAGCCAGCTGCCCTTAGACTCAGCCTGGCTCGACACTGGTGAACCCTTAGGCCTTTCCCAGACTAGCCTATGAACACCAAGTGGGAAACAGGATTGCCAAATTCCTCGGGCTTTAGAAGACTAAAGCTTGGATTCCCAGCCCAGGCTCCCCAGCTTTCCCAGTACAAATGTGTGGCCTAGCCAGCTCTCCAGGTCTTCCCAGCCACAAAGGTGTGGAAGCAGAGCTCGGTGGCCAGGAGGGTGCTGAGGCTGGACCTTGGTGGAGCTCCCTGCCGCTCCTGGCTCCTTCCTGCTGGCCTCCACCCAAACTCCCGCCTGCACACCTTCTGCTCATTAATTCCTAGTCGTTGGGTTCAGTTATCCATGAGCCAGAAGATGTTCCAGCTCCAGGTAGAGGAGACGGAGCGGCCAGGGACTTGGCCCAGCCCCACACCTCGGTTTTGTACCCAGGTTCGTGCTCTGCTAGACCGGGTGGGACACAGGGCTCTAGAGGAGGAATGCAGAGACCAGGCCTGGGATGTCCCGGGCAGCGTCGAAGGACAGAGGCTGAGGCCCAAGCCCTCCCCGCTCACTCCCAGGCGCGGGCCTTTCTGCAGCACCTGTGACCGCTCCTTTTGTGCCCGCCTAGGACTTCCCCGGGCACCTGCCAGGCGGGCCCACGTCCCCGCCCCGGGGGCAGACGGACCCCAACCTGCCCGCCGTCAGAACCCGCTGCTCTCAGGAGCCTGTGTAAGACCTTCCGCTCCGCGGGTCCCCGCCTCCTCCCGCCCCTCGGGCAGTCGCGGGAGGGACGGGCGGAGGGCGGGGACCTGGGCTGCACCCAGCCGGCTCCCGCAGTGCCGTCAGAGCGCAGTTACCGCCGGACTCCCGGCGCCGAGGTCCGGCGCTCCGACTTCCAGCGGCCCCGGTCTCGGCGCTCTGAGGTCTCCGCGCCCCGGCGTCTCGGCAGCTCCAGATCTCAGCACCCCAAGGTCCCCGCAGCCCCAGGGCTCCGCACCCCAAGGTCCCCGCGCCCCGACGTCCGGAGACCCGGGGTCTCCGAGCTCTGGTCTCCGCGCCCACCATGCCGCCAAGGTGAGTCCTCAGCGGGGCGCGTCCGGTGAGTGGGCGGAGAGGAGAGAACTGCGCGCTGCGGCCAGATCGCGCCCGGAGTGGGGCGGAGAGCGCCCCGACCGTAGCCCCCGGGCCCCGGGTCCCCGGCATCTGAGCGCTCGTGGGCTCACTTGGGCGGCCGCGGGAAGTGGGCGGTCACCTGTCCGGCCGTGAACGGTAGGGGGCGGCGCGGGCCGAACTGTGACACCCAGGGACCCGGCGCGCGTGGGCGGCTTGGGGGAGGCTCCCTGCAGAGGAAGGGCGAGACCCAGCCTGGAGGAGGTGCAGGAGACACGCTCAGGCACAGGCTCACCCGCCGCCTCCCTTCTTCCAGACCCTGCTGATTTCCCAGAAGGAAGGATGTGTGATACCTCAAAGGCCAGCTGGTACCCAGTCCTTGGTGACAGAGCACCTGCCCCATACACTTGCCCCCCGCCCCCCAGCAGATCCAAACTGGGCAGTGAGGGGCTGCTGGGAAGGGGAAGTGTGTGTGTGTGTGTGTGTGTGTGTGTGTGTGTGTGTGTGTGTACAGTTTTGCACTATGGCTTTTAAAAAATATATTTATTTATTATTTTTATTTTATGTGTATGGAGTGCATTGCCTGCATGTGTGTAAGTGCATCCCTGTCGGGCAGTGCCCGTGGAGATCAGAAGAGGGCATCAGATCCCCTGGAACTGGAGTTATGCTATGGAAGGTTGTTAGCAGCCATGTGGGCACTGGGAATTGAACCCAAGTCCTCTGCAGGAGCAACCAGTGTTCTTAACTGCTGAGCCGTCTCTCCAGGCCTTGCACTCTGACTTGTTATTAAAATATCCCTTCAGACACTTGTGCAGTGGACACCCTGTGCCCCTTGGTGACCTGGTGACACCCTCTGTCTGCAGGGGTGCTACCCACCAAAGTCCTCAGTCTGTAGGCGATGATGGGGCTCGTGAGTTTGTGTGTGTGTGGTCCTTAGGCCTAGGACATGCCTTCATGCATGGGGTAGGGGTGCTGCCCATTCTAAGGGCAGAGGTCCCTTTGGCTCCCCAGGGGTTTCTCTCCAAACAAATCTGAGAATTCCTGGGCTGCTCTGGAGGGAAGAGCACAAGATTTCAGGTGTTGGAGGTACATGACAACACAAAGAGGCAGCCAGGCCCCACTGCCGGGGCTTACCCCAGATGGGCTTGGGGGTAGGACAAGTCCTGACTAAAGTATCCCAAGCCACTATGGGGTAGAGTACAGATCCCCTGTCACCTGGGAGTCCTCTTGTGGCTGTTAAGAGGAGGTGGCTAGTCTGAGGCACAAGGTCTCATGTGAGGCTGACATCTTAGCTGAAGAAGGACTGGAATGTGAAGTCCCACCAGGTTTGGTTTCAGATGGCCCTGTCCTCACCTGAGCCTGCCTGCCTTGGGGCCATCAGGTGTCTTCCATCTCCGGCACCTCACTGCAGCCTCTCGCAGTCCTGTGTCCCACCCCAGGATGGTGGAGTCATGGAGAGAGGACACAGTCCTTGGCCTGGCAGTGGCTCTCGCTGCCCTTTCTCATCATGCTCATCAATTGTTTTTTAGAGTTAGGAAGCTGCCAGGCCCTGGGGACTTGCAGTGGGGAGGGCAGGGAGATGTATGGTCCCTGCTAGACTCCCTGAGTTCTGTGGAGAACCAGCAGAGGGTGCCCCTCTGGGAGGCAAGCTCTTGTTTCTAGTGGGTGCCACTGTCTCCTGCCTCTGGGAAGCAGCCCCCCAGTTTGGAGGAAGCACTGTCTCACCTGTCTTTCTGCTTGGTCTTTTCTAGTCTTTACCTGGTCTTGCTGCTGCTCAGTGGCCTGCACGCCGGTAAGTTGGGATGCTTTACACTGAGGGGTGAATACCCACTTTGAACCCCTAGCCTGCTGTACTGTGGGGATCATAGACACAGGGCATTAGGGGTGGCCCGGCCATAGCCCCTGCTGCTTTCCCAGGGGCCCTTTGGAGAAAGCTGGGTCCACACACCTAGGTTGATATGCAGGGTTGCAGGTCATAAAGGGAACACCTTCCCCAGACCCATACTGTTGCAGCTCTCTGTGCTGGGAGCTTCCTGTCTCTTCTGGTCTCTTTGCCCATCAGCGCACCACGCCATATAAACCACCACTTTTGGGAAGAGCTGGGAGCAGGACACTGCAAAAGCCAGAGAGGGTCCAAAAATGGAAGCGTGTGGCAGAGGCTGCACAAATGGAAGCTTACATCCCATACCTGGGCTGATACAGGACCCTCACTGCCCTCCTGGTGAACCTTATGGGGAAGGATAGGGTTGGTGTTTGAGTCTTGAGCCACCCTTGGGAAATAAATTGTGCTGCTTTTAAATCGTTGCAGAGAATGAAATCAAGGAAGTCCAGGCAATGGTGGGCAGCGACGTGGCGCTCAGCTGCATCCACCCCAACCAAAGCCATTTCGACTTGAATGATCTCTTCGTCTATTGGCAAATCAGTGACTTGGGCACCGTGGTGGCTTACTACCTGTCTGAGAACAAGTCTGATGCTCATGAGGCCAGCCAGTACAAGAACCGGGCCCATATGTTGCTGGACCGCATGAAGCAGGGCGACTTCTCGCTCTACCTGCAGAATGTCACCCCCCAGGACACCCAAAAGTTCGAGTGCCTGGTGTTTTGGAAGTCCACATTAACAAGGGCTTTGAAAAAGGAGGTCAGGCTGCACGTGGCGGGTAAGACCCTTGAAGCAGAAAACTGGTTTCATGCAGCCTCATACCCTGGAGAAGTTTCAGCCTGGATGCTGAACAGGGAAAGCATGCAGCTCTGAGGCTACTTCATAACCCAAGGCCACCTCCTTACCATCTTTGACTTCAGCTCTCTAACTCAACTCAAAGCAGATTTTTTTTTTTTTAATGAGTGAGTAGGGGTGGGGTGATGGCTCAGTTGACAAAGTGTTTGCTGTGCAAGCCTGAGGACCTGAGTTCAATCCCCAGCTAGGTGTGGTGGCACACATTATAATCCCAGCCCTGGAGAGCAGAGACAGGTGGATCCTTAAGGCCTGCTGGAAGCCAGCCTGGCTACTTGGTGAGCTTTAGGCCAGTGAGAGATCCCATCTCAGAAAACAAGGTGGAGAACTTCTTAGGAGTCACACCTGGGACTGTCCTCTGGCTTCTACACACACAAATCACATGCAGCCCCCACACCAACATGTACACACACACACACACACACACACACACACACACACACACAGTGACAGAGGAGTGCTGGAACACTAAATGAGGTCAGGCTTTGGGGGAAAACTTAGTCCCCCAGGGTCTCCAGGAGAACGGTAGGGAGGGAGACAAATGTGCCTCGGGGAGAAGCTCTAGATTCACACGAGGGGCTAGGAGTTGGTGTGGATACCGCCATTGCCTGCCAGGCTCGGTGGCTCCCTTGTTGGGGGTAGCAGGAGGATTAGTTACTTTTGTGCCACTATGACCAAAATATCTGATATACACGACTTAAAGGAGCAAAGATTTTCAGGGTGTGGTGGCACATACCTTTAATCCCAGCACTCAGAAGGCGGAGGCAGGCAGATCTTTGGGAGTTCTAGGCCAGCCTTGTGTATATAGTGAGACCCTGTCTCAAACAAATAGGGAGCAAACATTTATTTTGGCTGGTGGTTTCAGAGGATTTCAGTCCAGTCTGGTGTGGAAGGAATGAGGAGGCAGCCCAGCTCCTGGCAGGAGCGTGTGGCAGAGGCCGTTTAGACCACAGCAGGCCATGACCTAGAGAAAGGGTCTTACTGGGCCTTGGCTCTCTTTCCTTTTACCTCTTATTCTGTCCCGTCTCCTAGCACTTGGGATGATGTGGTCCACATTCGGAGTGCGTCCTCCTTCGGTTAACCCCCTGGAAACCCCTCACAGACATGCCTAGAGGTGTATCTTAGTCTTGTCAGGTTGGCAGTGAGGACTCGGCCATTGTGCTGGACTCGACAGGCAGCACGAGCTACTCTGACCATTTGCTCCGGGCAGCCCTCCCCCTGGGCTGAGCCTCCCTCACCACTGCCTCTCTCCCCTGCAGCAAACTTCAGCCTGCCTGTCGTCCACAGCAGTAACCCCTCCCAGGGCCAGGAGCTCACTTTCACCTGCATATCCACAAATGGCTACCCAAAGCCCAACTTGTATTGGATCAACAGGACAGACAACAGCTTGATGGATGAGGCTCTGCAGAACAGCACTGTCTCCTTGAATGAGCGAGGCCTGTATGACGTGATCAGCATCCTGAGGATCCCGTGGGCCCTCCATGTGAACGTCAGCTGCTGTGTAGAGAATGTGGTTCTCCACCAGAACCTCACCAGCATCAGCCAGGGAGGTGAGACCCAGGCTGGGGCACAGGGACTTAGGGAGCATCTAGGGTTGGGAACAGAGCCCTCCAGGTGACCAGAGAGACCCAGGGCCTTGAACAGACTCCTCCTGACAGGTAACACATATCAAAAAACCATTGGGTGATGGAGGAGAGTTAGGCGCAGTGACAAAGAGGGGTTCTTGGTTTCTGAGGGCAGGGACAGGGATCCTGCTTAGGTCCAGCACATGGTGACCTGTACTCATTGTCCAGGTTAGTGTGATTGTCACCCATAGAGGCAGTGTGTTGAGCTCTCTCTATCAGTGAAGACTGAGGCTCTGCAGAGCCTGGCAGAAGTTAGGATGGAGGCCACCCTGGGCAACTCCCCCCATTCTCTGCCTTTGAGCATGTATGTGCCCCTCAGGGAATCCAGCTGAGCCCTTGGCCTGGGGCTGAGGTTCCAGGTCTCGTAGTAGGGCAGGGGAGCCTCACCTGAAGGAGCGTCCCCTACACCAGCCTGAAATTTGGGACTTACAGTGATGTCAGGGCAGTTCTCTGAAAGCTACTTCCCTCTTCTTTCCCATGGAAAATACCCTTTCTTTAAGAGACTTTAAGTCTTGGGCCATTTTCCCACTTTCCTCTTCTCTCTCTCTCTCTGTCTCTCTCTCTCTCTCTCTGTCTCTCTCTCTCTCTCTCTCTGTCCCTTCCTTCCTTCCCTCTCTCCCTCCCTCCTTCTCTCTCCCTTTCTTCCTTCTTTCCTTCTCTCTCTCTCTCTCTCTCTCTCTCTCTCTCTTTCATTTTTACACAGAGTCTCATGTAGCCCAGGCTGGCCTCTAACTCACTATTATAGCCAAGAATGACCTTGAATTCTTGACCCCTCTGCCTCCACTTCCAGAGTGCTGGGATTACAGGTGTGTTCTACCATGCCCAGTTTCTGTGGTGCTGGATTGAAACCAGGGCTCTGTGTGCTAAGCAGGCACTCCACCAACACATCTACATCCCCAGCCCCTTTTCCTTTTCTTATAGAAACTTCCATTGGAAACAAAGACATGTTCACAGAGAACCCACAGACACGCCAGGAGGAGAAAATCATGGCCCTTTTCAGCATCCTGGCAGTTCTCTTGGTGGCAGCCGTTATTTCGGGTTGGGTTTGCAGAAGCAAGTGTCCTCACAGAAGATACACAGGTATGCACAAGGGGGGCTGATGGCTCATTGCACTGGTGTCAGCACTCTCTTCTTCCCACACTCTGCAAGGTGCATTTGAGATCCAGTTTTAAAAGCCCAAGTGTGCAGAGTGACTGTCCGAAGCCTCCCAGAAGAGGGTTAGACACTCTGCTCCGTTCCTGATAGAGCTAAGCCAGCAGGAGGCAAAGCCCCATGCTCCAGGCTCAAGGGCTGATGGAGTCTGGATTCAGAGGTGGGATGGAGTTCATTTCTGTGGAAGGCAACTGAGGTTGCTCTAAGTCACAGGCAAGGCTGTGTGCCTGGAGCTTTATGCACCCCAAGGACGGGCCCAGAAAGTGAGATGAAGTCACAAAGCCAGTGAGAAGGGTAGAAAAGCTCTTTGCATGAGCCACAGTGTGGAGCCTATGGCTAGGTAGAGGCTGGAGACCCTGGAGGACCCAGAAAGGGGGTTAGGCTAAATGGAGCCCCATGACCACTGCATGGGTCACAACCCCACTCAGCCTTTGACAGCTTCTTCCCTTTCCCATGAGCTGCACTTAGGTTCCCAGTTTATGGCCAATACTTAGCTGTATCAGAAATACTTTCTATTGCCCCTGGCCCTCTGCGGAACTGGCTGGGCTTTGTTAGGGTCCCTGACCCAGAGACACAGAACATCTTAAATGCTTTCCACATACTTGTCCCTTAAAATCCATCTCCCCTCAAAAGCAGTTTGGTCTGGGGAGCACTTCCTGGGATCCCTCCCCCCACTGAGGGATGGTGGGCAGAGGGGGGGCACTGCTGTGAGCTCGGGATCACTATCGTTTGAAGCACACACATACCCAATGCCTGGAACCTCTCTGTTTTGACCCACAGGTCCCCGGACTGTGGTGCTGGAGCACGAACTCACAGGTGAATATGCCAGTGTTGGGGGATTGGAGGGTTGGGAAGCAGGTTAGCGTGGCTGCTGCCACCTCCCACACCTTCAGAAACCCTCAGTAACCTTCAACTGTTAGATTTAAACACCTCATGAGTCCAGAAATACAGAAACCCTGTCTTGTGTCCACTGCCTAACATTTCATGGTAGAAATTCCCAGACCTTGCACAGCAGAAAGCCTGGCACAGGTCCCCAAGCCCCTTCTGCCTCTGGGTGTTAGGTTTGTGAAAAGACCAGGACCACTGGAGATCACTCTGAGGCGAGAAAAGGAGAAATTTATTGGGATGGACGGGCTGCTGGACCGCTCCCACGGGAAAAAGGAGCAGCAGTTTCTCGTCACAATAGGCTGGATTTTACAGGATTTTTCTGTTGTGGGTAAGGGGAGGTAAGACTGTAGCCGGTGCCTTGGTAGTCGGGGGATCACTTAGGTGTTTTTCAGCTTTTCGGTTGCTGCGATGGAACACTGCTGTTATGATCAGGGTGTGTCGTTAAAGCAAAGGTCAGATGGTTACTGAGAAACTAGGATGCTTTACTTTCTGTTTCCCAGAATGCTACCCACCAGGTTGTGATCGCCATGTTGCTGGTCAGTAGTGACTCCATCTTGGGGCATAGTTTGACCTGACACTGGGGCCTAGAGTAAGTGTAACTCCAGCTTCCTTGGACATGGCCTGCTCTGTCTCCAGTGGCTCAGCGTCCCTTGGGGATGTGCACCTGTGGGTTCCAGAACTGCAGGTGGCAGGCACACCTTCTGTCATCTCCAAAGGTGTGGGCTTATATCCCAATTTTGAAAAATCATGCCGGGCACGGTGGCGGACACCTTTAATCCCAGCACTTGGGAGACAGAGGCAGGGGGATCTCTGTAAGTTTGAGGCCAGCCTGGTCTGTATAGTGAGTTTCAGATAGCTGGGGCTACAGGGAGATCCTGTCTCAAAAGAGACAGGAAAAAAAAAAAAGAAAAATCACACACATGAGGTGTTGGTTGCCCACCAGGAAGTGGTCCTGGCTGTGAAGGGCTTTGCCATTTCAAACTGAACCTTGTTTTTCTCTGTCTTAGGGGTGGTAGAGTGTGTGGTCCCCACAGTATGGTGGGGCCTGCTTACCCAGGTGAGCAGGTATTGATGAACGACTGAAGGAGACATGCTCCCAGGGCTGTGCCAGCCAGTGTCAGGTCACTTTTAAGCAAACTCACTGAAGGAATCTGGGCGTCCTGGTGCTAAACCAGTCAGGTGGTTCCTGTGGCCGGCTGCTTCCAGTACTCAGTCCTTCACTCCTCACCAATATGAGTCCTGGGAAGAATCCTGTCATTGCCCCCAAAATGCAGAGGAGGGCTGGGGGTTGCTCGGTGGCGAGTGCTCACCTGGCAGGCAGGCATGAGGAGGCGGGACTTGGCTTCACCTTCCTCTCATCTTCCCACCTAGATCATGCTTGACGGGACTCTGCCCAGGATGTGGACAGGGCTTCTGTGAGATGCCACCCAGTGGACATCAGACACAACTTGAGAATGGACTCCGACAGGCCTGGTGGCAAAGGGGACACTGAGCTGTCTGCTTGTGTGCTATGATCGTGGACAGGAGCCCTAGCCTTGAGGGGCACGGAGGGTTGATCCCTGGAACCAACCAACTGGGCAGTGCTGACCGGACTAAAGGAGGCTTCTCCAGGGGAGCAGCAGCCCTGGAACATGGAGCCCCCAGTGAGTGGCTCCCCCTCAGCCTCCAGCACAGATAGGAGGAGCTTGTGGGGGATGATCCTCTCCGGAAGGAAACAGAGCACATGACTCACCCCAAGCCTGCATGGAGGACAGGAGCCTTCCTGGGGATTCCGGTTCTTTAAGACTGAAGGAAAGGCATTTGGTCCACTCTGAAAGTGCCTGAAGAATCCACGGGAGATATTTCCCTGCAAGATCTTCAGTGGGAAGAAAGCCTGACCTCACCTGGTTTGGGCCTAAGCTACTTTGACCTCCTAGGGGATGAATGGGGTTTTGTCCACAGAAAACCTGCCCCAGGGCTGATGGATGGCTCAGAGGTTTCAGGGGCCCTTGGCTTTGCAACGTAAAAGGAATTTGCCTTGGAGCAAAACATGGCTGTCTGCTGCAGACTGGCATGTCACCATAATCACCAGAGGCCCTTGAGCCCAACTGTGCCATGCATACAGAGGCCTCCTGCCAGCCACAAGCTCTTTCAGAATGAACTCCACTCATCCGTACCTGGCCTCAACCACCCATCCTGCTGAAGGTTGTCAAGAAGACCTCATCTCCTGCCCACGCCCTGGAACTACCGGCCCACCAGGTGGCTGCAGCCTCCCAGGCCTCTGTGTTGTTGGCTAGAATGGGTCCAGCAGTTTTTTGGTTCTAGGAAGTTGGCTGCCTGGTAACCCAGGTGTGCACACGCTCCAGGAAGATGTGGTGAGGTGAGGAGCATGAATTCCCCTCTGGGACAGAGCATCTGACCCTGGTTGTGGGCAAGCTCCCTCCTTATTTCCCACCCAGAAACCCCGGACAAACAGACTGCTTGGTGTGCTGCTGTCCCTCAGGGCTGACGGAGGTGTAATGTCTGTGTGTCTCAGACCCGGGCAGCACAAGAATGAGAAATGAGGCCCTTGGACAGGCTGAGGGACCAGTGCTGTTATGAGGATCTGCCCAGAGTCTTCACAAGGACTTCAGAAAGAGCATAACAAGAGGCCCACCCGACTGTCCGGGAAAGCATTAGGTGTGTGCATCTGTAAAGGAGCCATAGTCACGATGGGTCGAGTCGGCAGCTGCAGCAAAAAGAGCTCAAGAAGCTGCTGGGGTGCTTCAGGCCTGTGCGCAGCACCCGAAGTGACCCCAGATGCCTGGGCCTGTGCCTGCCGGGGACCCCTCCTCTGGGACACAGCCATGCATTACCTTCAGTTTCTGCCCCCACAGAATGTCTCTTGGCGAAGCCTCGGAACCCAGGCGGGCCACAGCGACCCAGCAGGGAGACCCAGTCCGCTTCCACTTTTCCTGTCAGATGTCAGTTCTCTTAACCCAGCACTCAGGAGGCAGAGGCAGGTAGATCTCTGAGTTCCAGGCCAGCCAGGGCTATATAGTGAGACCCTCTGTCTCAAAGAGAGGGGGGGCAGGAGCTGGCCCTGTGCCTCTGTAGCTCTCCTGCCCCGGGGCACCAGGCACACTGTTGCCACCACCCCCACCACTTACTTTGACATGGGGAACCCTCACCAACTGTGCCTCTGTGGCTCTTCCTGGACCCTGGGCTCTCCAGTCACCATACCCTGCTGACCCTGGCAGGTGGTCCTCTCTCCACCTGCTACTTCCCAAGGGCCCCTGGGAGCCTCCTCCCTCAGCACGTTAGCGTTCGTGAGACCTGCCCTGTAACCTCTGCCTCCCTCAACCCCAAACCTTGCTGCTAGCTCTTTATCTAGGTTGTAGATGGGCTGGATTCCAATGTTCTTCCAGCCCCTTCCAGAAACTTGTCAAGGGATTACAAGATGTACACTGTGCCTTGTGTCCGGTGGCTTTTGTCAGTGCAGTGAGCTGGGGCTGGCTGTTCTTGCCGCTGGTGCCTCCACATGCGCGGTTCCATCCTGAAAGGCATGTGGTCAGTCACTCTAGGAGTTTGTTATGGTTCCCGTGCAGAAGCCAGGGGTGTGGCTCAGCAGCCCACAAAGCAGCCCAGCCCTACCACAGAGGTGCTCCTCAGAGGCCATGGGGAGAGTCCCTCTGACCTGATAGGTGGGCAGGGCATGTGGCCCCAGCCTGGGCTCATCTTATCTGCCCGTTTCCCCTCTGTGAAGTGAGGCCTCTGGAGCTGGCCTCTGTCTCCTAACCTGAGCAGCCCAGGCTCCTGATGGGCCCCCGACTCTGGAGAGCAGCTGAGGTGCTAGAGAAGGCGGCTTCCCTAGGCTGCTGCCAGGCCTGGCTCTGAAGTGTGGGTGTGATGCCTCAGCCGACTTGCCCATGAGTGAGTCCCTGCAAGGGCCCAACTCCAGCTCGGCTGCCGTGTCACCTCCCAACCCAGCCTTTCAAACAGAGGTCAAGGACACAGCCAACGAGGAGGCCGCCCTTGAGGTCATCTGGAAATGATTTCAGTCTTGGCAGCCCACAGCTCACCCACAGCCCAGAGGGCACCAGGGTGCCAAGGGGGTGTAGACTTGTGTGGGCTCTGGCCACATTCTCCCTGCCTACCCTGAGGCTCTCACCAGGGTTAGAGATCCTCATGCCTGATCATCTGTAGGGAGCCCCTCCTGTTCCTGGGTCCCCAGGAATAGAGAAGCCTTCTTGCTGGCCACTTTCTGGGCAGTCCCGTTCTTGAGATCCCAGACACCCCACATCCTGCACCTCCTAGACTCTTTTCCACAGGAAGTCTTACTGGGGACGAGTGGATTGTTGGCACTTCCCTTAAGAACGCATGCAGCAGCATGAAGTCCCAGCCAGGAGCCCTTTGCCCGCTTGCCTCCCCCGCCACTCTCCTCTCATCCTCTGCAGATACCACACAGTGCTTGTCTCTACTTCCCCTGCCAAGTTGGACCTGGACTTTCCCTCCTCCCCTGCCCAGTCCTCCCTCACCCACCCCTGAGGATCAGAGTGAACTCCTGTGGGCAGGGACCAGGCTGCGGGAGCTGGTTCCTCAGAGAACTGGGGACACCCCCTACCCCAGCGCTCCGAGGCAGCTGGTGTGTTGGGGAGCTGCCAGGCTAGACATAAAGACACAAGAAGACTTGCTTTTAGCAAGTCGAAGCAGATCTCTCACACCCTGAGCTCAGAGCGTGACAGACAGCAAGAAGTCAGGAGCAAACAGCCCAGAGGGCTTCTGGACAGGACTTCTGTGGGGCTGGGCTGGGCAGCGAGTACTTCTCTAAGGTGGGCTAGTGTCTGCTGGGAGGGGCTGCAGTGAGCTGTGATAGCTATTGAGGCTGGGACTGTGAGGCAGCAAACGTCTCCCCTCATAGTCTGGAGAACTGAGGTCTAGAAGCAAGGCATGGGGGAGGGTTTTGAGGGTCCCCCGCCTGGTCCAGTCCCCAGTAGCCCAGCACCCGCACTTGTCTTACAACCTCCAGGCCTCTGTCTTCACATAGTTCCTCTTCTGTTTTGTGTCCGAGGACACCAGATTTAAGATTTCTGGTCACCTAAGCCTGTGTGGCCTCATTCTAACCTGCTAGAACCACAGAAACCCTGTTTGACAGTGAAGATTCTGAGAGTGATGAACCTGTTGGGGGCGGGGGACAGACTCGGAGAGAGGGTGGTGACGACACTGGAGCAGGGATGGGGAACAGGGCACTCAAGGCCCAACCTGGCCAAGGTCCAGACCCACATTTCGGGTTTGGACATTGCCTGAGGCACGGGAGGGCTGGAGCTGCCCCTCGCATTCTTGACCCTGTCCGATGGTCGCCATGCATACGGACCCCATGGCTTCATACCCAGCATCACTCCTAGCTGCTCTCGGTGCCGCATGCCCAGCACAGCCCAGGGGCACCACTGTCCAGTAGCTCTGCCCTCGGTCCCTCTACCTCATCCTCACCACACTGTACCTGAACCAGTCCTGAACATTGGGACGTGTGTGTGACTCCACACACACATGTTGGGTAAGACTCCCTCAGGGTGTCCAGCAGCCCCATCCGCAGGCTGAGGACTCTGGACATGGCCAGGCCCCCACAGCTGCAATGGAGGTATGGTATCTGTCCTCAGGGAGAATGGATGTCACCAAGTTTCTGGGGGAAGGCCTGGGGGACAGGAAACTCTGGTAGAGAAGTACTGACCTTGGGGGCTGCTTTGACATTTGAGGTACAACACGGAAAAGCCATGTATGTGTGGGGGGTATTATATCATGGCTGTCCAGGTCCCAAATGGAAAAGATACCAGTTAAGACTTCAAACTCCAAAACCCAAATACCCTACCACTGCGTGGTAGAATTTAGGGAAAAAGGAAAAAACAAAACAAAACAAAAAAAACCCAACTTGCACTCACTGAGTAACATCTGGGGACATTAACTTGACACAATAGGCCTTAACACAAATGACAGAATGTATGAATTCCAGTGGGGGGCTATAGGGAGGTGTCAGTGTGTCAGGGTGATTAAGACTGATTGAAGGGGAATAAAGATGATTAAGATGTTGTGTATTAAATACACAAAAATTCAATAAAAAATTTTAAAAATCAGGCATATCTTTGTGACTTCAAGGCCAGCCTGGTCTACATAGTGAGTTCTGGGACAGCTGGGGCTACAGGGAGACCCTGTCTCAAAAAAAAGCAAAAATAAATTTTATTATTTTTATTTTATGTGTCTGAGTGTTTTGCCTGCATGTATGTAAGTGCACCATGTGTGTGTAATGCCCACAGAGACCAGAAGAAGATACTGAATCCTCTTGAACTAGAATTAAAGAAGGTTGTTAGCCAGCATGTGGGTACTGGAAATTGAACCCAGGTCCTCCAGAAGACAACAAGTGTCCCTAACCACTGAGCCATCCTTCTCAGTCTTGGAAGTAAAGTGGAACTGTGCTAGGAAAGCTGGGCTGTGGGGTGTTGAAGGGCTCTAAGGGCCATGGGCAGTGAATATACTGGGGCCTCCTTACAGCATTGCTGGCTGAGAAGAGACCACTCTAGGCTTCAAGGCACCTCACACACTCTGAGAGGCTGGTAGGCTTCAGCATGTCAGCACCGGTGAATGACAGCCTGGAGACAAAGGTAAGGCCCAGGTTTTAAGGCCTGACCTGCTTCAGTCAGGAGCACCTCTGACAGGTTGGACTTCCAGTCAGGATGCCCCCCTTGAATTGAGAGCCAGATCCCCACTCCCCACCACAAGCTGCAGTGGCCATCATGAGGCTGGACCACAGTGGTGGAGGCACTGGTGGTCACAGCTCAGGAGATGCCAGGTCTGTCCGCTGCTCTCTACCTGCTGCGGAAGATGCTTGTGGTGCTGCTTGCTCAGCTGCAGCTCCAAAACCGGTATCCGAGACCCTGGGGGACTTTCCGAGCCTGCTCTTAGCCGTTGGCCAAGGGAATGTGTGTGAAGGTTCTGAGCGGCTCAGACTTTCGGAGACGTTCACTTGAGACCTAGGTTCCTGTCCTGATCCAGATGTATCGCTTTTGTTTTGACAACTGCTTTGCTTCTTCATTCATGTACTAAAAAAGAAAGAGAAAAAAAAAAAACCAAAACACTTCCTTTGAGCCTCCTGTGACCTGTTCAGGAAGGAAGAGACTTTGTGTCACAATCTTCACTTTAATTTGTGCTCTGAGGGACCAGGATGAAACGGGTCATACCAGGTGCAGGAGGGAGGGAGGGCAGCCAGCCTGGGCTCCTGCAGACTGTGAGCACACAGCGTGGGAAGGGAAGCACTGTTGGGATGCGACAGGCTGGGCATCTCTTAGCTCCCGTTATATACTAAAGGTCCCCAGAAAAACAAGGTGTATAAAACGCAGTAAGGGCCGCACTGAAGAATTGCTATGCACAGAGCCCTGTCTAGTTAACACGCAGCTGCAGGTCTAACGACAGCTGCTTTGCACTGTGGAAGGAGTTGCTTCGAACTCTTTTCTTCTTTGTGAAAAATCAGGACCAGAGATCAGAAGCAGTGAACTTGGATGTGAGAGACACCTCCCTGGGAACGTCACTGGGGGACAGCTCAGGAGTGAGCTGGGATGGTGAGTTCTTGTCTGCCCCTGTGGTCCAAAAGAGGAAGTGACACTTCAGCCAGCCCAAGAGATGCGTGGGGAAGGATCTTTCTACCGAAGTCTCAAAGCCTGCCTGGCTATCCCAGCGTCCCACTGACAGCAGGGATTACCTGAGATCCCATTTCCTGCAAAAGTTTGAGGGCAGCTCTGCATACCGCAAGGGGTTGGACTCAGGTACCTGCCAGGTGGCCCTTCCCTGAAGCGGTCTTCTGCATAGGGGCAGGTGGTACCTCTCTGGTCAGCTTGGGGGGCCCTGGGAGTGAGGGAGTGACCACATGCTCAGGATGTCTGGTTCATACAGAGCACTAATTGTGCTGGACCAGAGTTCTCTTCAGGCAGCCATGAAGAAAAGTTTAAGGCAGAGGAGGGAATGCTCCTGGGTGGGAGCAGAGAGGGGCCTACCCCAGACCCCTAGGGTGCAGCAGTTGGACTGAGACAGCCCCTACCCTGCAGCCTGGGAGGCTGGGGAAGATCTCCAGAATTCCCCTGTGGGACAATGGAACCCGTTGCCCCTGGGACCAACTCCATCTCACAGGGCTCAAGGCGCATCTCGAACAGTCGGAGGTCCTGCCTGACCGTGTGTGGTGTGTACAGAGGGATGAGCAGGGATGAGTTCTTGCCATGCGCCCTGCCTGCATCCACTAAACTCAGCCCCTCGGGCAGTAGAGAGGTGACAGAGTACCAGACCTGAAGGTGGCAATCAGGAGAGCACCCAGGCCCTCCTGGACCCTCACAGAGCCCTTCAGAGCCTGGGTGCCCAAAGGACAGCCTGTCCAGGGCATCCAGCTGTGCTCCAGGATCAGGGAACACACCACACCCCAGGGGTGCCATATCCAATATCACTCAAAAGCTGTGTCCACAAGTGAGTGTGCTGCCAGTGAGGGCCCCGGGGGAAGGGGGGAGGGGAGGGTTAGACTGGAGGCAATGACAGCAAATGAAATGTTTAAGTTATATCACAGATCCTCTTTATGTCCTTAGGTCAAATTCAGAAGAGCCTCTGCTCCAGAGTGGCTGGATCGTTGACCCCGGCTCACACAAGAGATAGAGCCACTCAGCCAAGGCAAACATTTAAGATTCTGTTCAGTTCCAGGCCTCGGGGCTTCTGTTGGCTACTTGGACTTCTGGGTGGGCCCTGCCCATCTCAATCGATGGGGCTGGGAAAGGAGGAGGGAGGACAGGCACTTCCCCCAGCTGGCTGTCCACTGGGGAGGCCTGGCCTCTGCTACTGGGGGCCCTGTGGTCACTGGCCAGTTGTTCTGTCTCTTGTGGGTGTCTCTATCCACAGCTGTCCAGACAGCCTCCTCTGTCAGCCTCCCGCCACTTCCTCTAGCTTCATGTAATGGGAGAGTCTGCAAAGTCCTCAGTCACCACTCCAATTCGCTGGTGCAGCAGGAAGAGCAAAGCTGCCCCTTCCCAGAGAAGCAGAAGTCCCACCTCACAGCACCAACAAAGGATCAGTCTACCCCACAGAATTCCATGCTTGGCTGCTGTGTCTGTGAGTCCTGCTGTGCTATGCGGCCCCTGGGTGCCCCAGCCTCTGGGTGCTCCCTGGCCTGAGAGGGTTACATTGCTGGATCAAACCCCAGGGCACCATTAGAAAGCTGAGAGTTTATAGTCCAGTTCCATCCCCTGACAGTTACAGGAGAGCTTAGGTGAGACTAGGCATTGGGAAGAAGCTCCTCGTGACTGAGTTAGATATCCTCCCAGGACCCACACCATGCTGGGCCCAGCAAGACCCCAGGGAAACACTGAGGACACCCGTATTAGAGAGAGGGGAATGAGTTGTTCTGATCCAGTTTGGAATCACAAAGGAGTATCCAGGCAGAAGCCAGCAGATCTGAGTTTCTGAAACTTGACCTTAGTACTCGGCAGTTACGCAGAATCCTTACCTAGGATGCACCTGGCAGCCACTGCCCAGAACCTGACCACAGTGCATTGCACCCTAGCTCGATGGTCCCTTACCAGGGCTGAGGAGAGGGTGATTCCAGCAAGACACCCAGGGCACAGTGTTCAGCACAACAATGCTCAGGATGCCCTGCATCCACTGGACCCATCTCTTCAGCCCATCCATGCCCAGCACCTGCGTGGGAACAGTGACGGCGAGACTTGGGATCTGGCTGACAGCTCCCAGTTGCTCCCAGGTGCCCTGCAGAGAGCTCCCTGGTCTCTTAGGCCCCGCAGGGCCCAAGATCCTCTCCCAAGTGTGCATCTGGGTCATGGCATTTCCGTGACCTTCCTGCCTATGAGGCTCTATCTGTCCGGAGTCCTCTGTAGGACTGCAGAGCACCTCCCTTAGATCACAACCCTCCAGTGGACCCATGGGTTAAGCTTATGAATGAGTTTTTTCTAACTTTTCAGTTCAAAGGCCCCACCCACCCTGAAACCTGTGCCTGTATCCCTTTCACAAGTGGCCAGGGGAAGCCCCAGAGCTGGATTGTTTGATCAGGAAACACCCCTCGGCTCTGGACATGCAAATTCTGTGGCTTGGATGCTAGCAGCTCACTAATAAAGAGAATTTCCATTGGTTTGGTTAAAAAATCTTTTTTGTTTTTGACAGTTTCTATTGACAAACTCAGCTGGGGCCCCAAGTTTGTCATTGTGAACCCAAGATCCAGGCTAGTTCCCTTTTCATGAAATTGTTCTGCTGACCCCTCTGCCTGTTCATTCATTCATTCCCCCAACACAGAAGACATTATGGTTGAACAGGAACTGTTCTGTTTCTAGGGGGTTTCTGATAGGTTACATTTCTCCAACCCGCCACCCTGTATCCTTCCTTCCTTCCTTCCTTCCCTCATCAGCTCCTCTTCTGGGGGCTGAGAACTATTAGGACCCTGACATTCACACCCCCTGCTGTGGACAGATTGCTGACTGGAGAGTTGGACACCAGAGGGCTGGCTGGGGCAGGTGGAGAAGCTGGGTGAGTGTTCCTGCACAGTGCTGGGAAGGCGTGCTGTGCTGGACAGGGCTGCCTGGGCTGAATTCTCAGCCACACAGGTAAATCCACTCCTTCAGTCATGCTCCAGGCAGGGCGTGGGGCTCTCTTGATGCTGATGGGTCCCCATAAAATGCATGCCATTCCTTACCTGATGGAGGTGCCTGCCAGATAGGACTTCCTGCCCTTCCACTGTATGTGTTCCTGATCAGGCCCGTGCTATTTTGCTGGTTCCTCAGCCATAGTGGCTCTTCCGGCTGCGGTATGATTGGGGTGATATGATGCCACATTATGGCATCACCTGAATAAAAACCAGCCTGACTCTTAGAGTTCATTAAAACCAAGGTTGGGCCCCATTTGTTCTGGGAACTTGTTCCTTCAGACTTCTCTCAGAACTGTGCTCTTAAACAAAGGCCTTGCTGTCTATTGAACAGTATACACAGCATGATGTGGGGGAAGAAATGAGGAACCTTATCAGAAGATTTTCTTTATCTGACCCCCAACTGACCCAGAACAGCACACACAACTACAAACAGACATCAATCTAATCCCATCCCCACCTATTGTTTACAATAGGATAACTCCAACAAATACCACTTTCAGTGATAGTTTCGCAGCATGTACAGATACATTATTCTGGGTCAAGGGTGAGGAAGGGTCCTGAGGGATTAAAGCTATGTGTGCATGTTACAAAAGGAACTCTAGTAACTTGTTTACATTACATCGTTACAAGCTGAGATAGTGTTAAATGATCTCAAAATATAAGATTAACTTTGGTTAGGCAAGATTTCACTTGTCCAGAAAAGTTGTTCCCACATTTGAAAGCCTTAGCTGTGGGTGTGCTGTCCCTACCTTGTCCTTTTAGTGACTGGTGGGTTCCTGTGGCTGTACCACTTACACAGGCTCCAGACTCCTGAGCTTGCTGTTATGGGCAGTATGTCCTGGAAAGGCATTGGCCAGGTGCTGGACATGCTGGAGGCAGCAGGCCCCAGGTCCCTTCTTGAAGTTACCACATTCGGCTCTTGGAAGGTCCAAAGTCTTAGTTTCTTGAAGTCTAAGCTCTACCCACTTGAGACTTAGTGGTGGGTGGTAGAGGTCTCTAAGCCAGCTACTGTTTTCCCCTGGAGAGTAGGTAGGCAGTCTAAGCTTCCAGCTCAGTAGGAGCCTGGGAATTTTCTTCCCAAATCTGCTGACTCTTGATGTTCTAAGAAGGCCTGGAAACTACCTGCTAGTGCCTCAGGCTTGAGAATGGGTGTCTGTGCAAACAGGTCTCAGTGCAAGTGCATACATGTGCAAGTGGGATCTTGCAGGTAGACATCCAAGCAGGTGGACATCCAAGCAGGTGGACATCCAAGCAGGTGGGCATCTGTGTAGGTGGAAATCTCTTAGGTGGGCGTCATGTAGATAGGCGTCCTGCAGGTGGGCATCTCTACAAGTAGGCATCCTGCAAGTGACAATCCATTAGCTGTGGCCCTTGTACGAGACATCCCTACCTTGAGAGTCCAGATTTTCTGTCTGCTACCACCACCTCCCCGGGGTGAGGTCCTCACTTCCTGCCTTTGTCCAGCCCACATCCTAAACACACAGGGCCTACTTCGCTGCAGAACAAGGCTAGCCTGTCAGGGTAGAACAGCTGATCAGTGCCCACCGCTCCCTCCCTGGCTCTCTGAGAGATTCTCTTCTCAGCCTTCCAGGTATCCCTTTGCTTGCTCTGAGACCCCCTTTCCCTCAGGGTTCCACCTAGCTCCTTCAGGCCTGAGGGTCCCTGACATGCTCAGTGTCCCTGGCAAAACTTCCCCAAAGCTCCAGCTCCCAGAGACTGAGGTGACAGAATCCCACCTGTTGGACTCAGGCCCTGCCTGAGGTCCCAGTGAGTCACCCTGACCAGGCTACCTTCAGGGCCTCAGAGGTGAGGCACAAGCTAGTACAGAATGGGCCAGCTAGCCCTACGCATGAGGTGTAGTTACGTGACGGTCTAAGGCTCGGCAGTCTGCTCCTGGAGCAAGTCTCAGCTTCTGGGAAGGATGGGAGGACGACGGGGTGGGCAGGCAACTGAACGGCTGCCGCTCTAGGGGAGGGAGAAGAGCCTAAGTCGCCCAGTCATGCTGAGGTGGTGGCCGTTCTACGAGTGGGCCAGGTGCCTCGTGTCCCCTAACCTGGATGATGTTGGGGTAAATGAATGAGCTGATGAATGAGCTGATGAATGAATGAATGAATGAATGAATGATGGTCTGTATCTGCCTGGGGCTCTTCACCCCAGAGGCCTCCCCACCCCCAACATCCTGAAGCAAAGGAGTCACTGACCGTGGAGCCCTGCAGAAGAGCCCACTTGGTGCAGGGGCCGCCAAGCATTCAAGAGGAAATAGAAAACAACCCTGGTGCACCTGTGCCCAGGCAGCCGGGCAGAGGTAGGAGCTGACCTCCCAGGGGCTGCTGGGCTGCTGGCTTGCTGCCAAAACACATGGGTATTTGAATGGCCAGTCCCTTCCTGACTAAGATGCTGGGCCAGGCTCCAGGAGGCTTAGACAAAAGGGAGTGACCTGCTCCCTGCCTCGGGTGACCTGTGTGCCCAGGGAGTAGCTGTGGGCAGAAGCGAGGAGATGCAGGAAGTTCAAAGGCCTGGAACAGAGCAAGCCTCCAGAGAAGGAGGGCCAAGTTCTGAACACTGAGCATGGGGAGCTGGCAGCAGAGGCCTGTCATGAGGACCACAGTGGGCAGGGCGTCTGCTGGTCACTGCCAGGCCCACCAGCTAACTGGGAGACCCAGACGGTGTGTGGTGAACCTGCTGGCCACCTACCTACAGAGACACAGACCTACCCTATTAATAGTGACTGTCCTTCCAAGCTGACACCTGGGCACAGCTGTCACCACTGTTTCCTGAGGTCACTCATGTGTGTCTCCTCCAAGGCCACACATCCGGGGACTTCCTCAGACCTGAACCAACTTGCTTACAGGACCATGTCCCTTTCGGTTTGAATGCTGATGTATCTCTTGGGAGCCACACCTCCTGTGAGTACTCTGGCTTCAGTCTCTTATATCATGAGTGAGTAGGTCAGGCAGGACGTTCATTCCTTTTCTTGCAGCTACAACAAAATGTCTGGAAAAAGCGGCTTAAGGAAGGAAGAGGTTACTTGGGCTTTACCGTTCAAGGTACAGTCCGTCATGACGGGGAAGGCATGGTGGGAGGAGCAGGAGGCACCGGAGGTGGCTGGTTAGCTGTATCCACAGTCAGGAAACAGAAATGAATGCTGGTGCTCAGCTCTCTTTATTCAGTCCTGACCCCACCTACCACTGGGTGTATCTTCCTATCTCATTAACTCAATCCAAACAGTACCCCACAGATACACTGAGAGGATTTTTTCCTAGGTGGGTCTAGAGCCTGTCAAGTTGACAATATTGACCATCATGTGTGGACCCAGAAGCTCCCACTTAAATAACCCTAAGTTCTTCACATTAGAAGATAACCTTTGAAAAGAGTGGGTGGCAACCGCCATACAGACAGACAAGGGATCCTTGTGTGGTAAAGAGAGTGGAAACTGGTCATAGAAAAGAAAAGGCAGAAGTTTACACGCAGTCCAAGAATGTAGGCATTGCTCCCAGCTGGGTGGAGACCGGCTTCCCTATGGACAGGCTCCTCCTCCTGCCCAGGGTCTTAGCTCTGGAAGCCTCCGATTCTCTGAGGTACTCCCACAGTGCCCTGTGCATGGGGACTGCCCCTCCCACTCTGTACCCTCCTGCAGCCACTGTTCACAACGCACTGATGGATGGGGCACCTTCCTCTAAGCCCACTCTGCCTCAGAAAGCAGACCCGGTGGCCTCAATGGCCCATTCTTACGGACCTGTGGATGAGGGTGTGTGCAGAACCCAGAGCCAGCCTCCTTCCCATGTCTGAGAGAAGGCTGGTGAATGATGAGGTGGAGGTGGCAGTGAATGGCCTGCTCCCTAGAGGTCTTTGAAATGATCCCAGGCTTGTATAACTCAGAGGGGAAGGAATTCGGTAGAGGATGGACAGGAAGTACAGTGTGGGTTGAAGAGATATCCGGGAGAAGAGACAGTGTTAGCATGAGAGAGATGGTGTAGCCACCTGGCAGATGTGGGTGGCTATGCCAGGCTGGTCATTGGCCCTGGGGCACAGTGATGCTCTATACTGATTGTCAATGTGCCAGGACCTAGAATCACCTTGTAAACAAATCTGTGGGTATGCCTGTGAGGGGGTTTCTAGATTAGGTTAACTGAGGTGGGAAGACCCACCCTAATTGTGGGTAGTACTATGCCATGGGCTTGGGCCCTGGATGTATAAAAAGGGGAAAGTGAGCTGAGCTCCAGCAGGCATCTCCCTCTGCTTCCTGACTGCGGACACAATACGACCAGCCTCCCTCAAGCTCCGGTTGCCATGTCTTCTCCACCTCTGCGACAGACTGTATTCCAAACTGCGAGCCAAACAAACCCTCCCACCTTAAGTTGCTTCCTGTCAGGTATTTTGTCACAGAATGAGAAAAGTGACTAAGGCAGGCACCCTCTATCGTGCAGGGATTGAGAAGCCAGAGCCCACATCTGCCACCACTCTGCAGACGGGGCAGATGAGTCCCTGGGAGCTGGGACCCCCTGGTCTCAGCTGGCCTAAATCAGGGAAACAAGTGGAGTCCTGAACCAACCTCTCCCAGGCTCAGTGGGTGGCAGATGGAGTGTCTGAGTCCCTTCCCCCGGGAGCCCCACCTTCTGTGGTCAGGGGTGGGGTTCACGGTTCAGAGGTCGGTCCTGTATGCTTGGTTGGCCCCAGGTGCTGGGTGGCTTTGCTGAGTAATCAGGGATCACAGGCAGGGATCAGGATCAAGTGGGTAAGAAGCTCAGGAGACAGCCCAAGATCATCAGGAGACCCATGCACAGGTGCCTTTCCCTCAGCTCTGAAAGCCCCAGGACTCAGGCCATGATTTTTTTTCCCCCTCAGGACACTCCAAGTTTGCCTTCTTGACTTTGCTAATGGGTCAATGTTGGGGAACCCTGCTGCTAGGGTTGTAGTCCTCCATGTCTGGATAGCTCTAAGGGGCTCGGTGCTATATGGAAGGACTCCCCTTCTCAGCAGGGGCCTCCTGCTCTCTGCCTGACTTACCTGGAAAGTGCTGCCAAGCATGGATGCCTGACCTTATTTGGGACATGACCTTTGGCATAGTTACCTGGAGTAAAAACTACCCCCAGGTTTTTTATCACTGAACCTGCTCACTGGCCATCCTGACCCCGTTCGTTGCTTCTGCTCCCTTTGTCCTCGTGGAATGGTGGCCAACAACCCACAAGGAAAGGGAGAGACCCCACAGGTCAAGGCCCTGTGTCCATGGCTCCCAACAAAACAAACAGAACACCCCCCCCCTCACAGCAGGGTCCCCACCCAGCCTGATTCTCCCTGCTAGAGGCCCTAATTGCTTTGTCCACCCACCCACAAGCTTTTTTTAAAAAAATTTTTATGTATATGAGTGTATTGCCTGCATGTATGTGAGTGCACCCATGTCGTGCGGTGCTGCGGTGGTCAGAAGAGGGCGTCGGATTCCCCTGGAACTGGAGTTAAGGATGGTTCATAGCTGTCATGTGGGTGCTGGGAATCGAACCCAGGTCCTCTGCAAGAGCAGTCAGTGCTCTTAACTGCTAAGTCATCTCTCCAGCCCCCACAAGCATTTATTATTATAAACCCCTGTGGTTCAAACTCCTTGCCCAGGGCTCTGAAAGAAAGCTGGGTGCCAGGATAGCAGGGCGAGTCCCACAACTCACACAGTCCCAGAAGGGTCTTGCATCATCAAGACCCGTTTGCATGTGTTGATGTGCAGGAGCCTGGGAACTGAACTTAGTGTCTCTAGGGGAGACAGCCTGTTAGTCACTCAGCGGAGATAGGGTGGACGGGGGAGGAAGACAGATGGCCTAGGCCAGAGCAAGAATGATCAGGCTGGGGGACGGGGCCGGGGACCACCCACATTCAGTGGCAGGAGGAAGTTCTCTGAAAGTGCTGAGGACCTGGCTGAAGAGTCTGCCTTGTGCTGGGGGCATCTGTGTGGACAAGCCGCACAGATCTGCTCCCTCTTTCTGAGCGTCCTAGAGTTCTGAAGGCCCCAACTGTGATTCAGCCTAATGTGCTGGCCCACATGTAGCCAGAGGGGAGCAGGCAACAGGGAACCGGATGGCCCAGAACTCTCTGTGGATCCCGCACACCTGTAACAGGCACCTTGAATAGGTAGACCAGATGGTACTTTCTGCTTCTTCTGAAAAGCCCTGAACCCACAGGCTGAAGGCACAGAGCTGGGAGGATCTGAGCCCCTCACTGTCCTAGTCAGTGTCTCAGTCCAGATTTCTCAAAAGACTCCTGAGGGTCTCCAGTCATTGTCCCAAACCTGCTGTCATCTTGGATTCCAGCAACAGCAAAGCCTCACAGACACCATGATGAAATCATCCCTGAACTGAGCTGTCCCCTCGCAGGAACCCACTGGAGCAGTAAGGTGTCCTCAGAGCCTCCTGGCAGAAAGGAGACTAAGATGGTGACCAGGCCGGAGCACACCGGATCAAGGCTGCTAAGGTACGCATGCCTCTGCCCTTCCCCGATCTGCCCTCTGTTATCATGGCTCCTGTGGCTACCTGAAGACAGGCTGAGATGCATGGTCTCTATCCTCCTGACATGGTCATGGTTAGGATTAAGATCCACCTGCCTCTCACCTTTACTCTCGTCGGCTGTCTTTGGGTCAAGTAGCTGGGCCTGTTATGGTGGAAGCCCAGTGTGGGGCACTGGCCTAACTTCTACCCCTGCCAGGGTCTTCACTCCTAGACCCCTGCTCTGCTAGGCTCCATAGGTGTCAGTCAACTCAGTCTGCGGTCAAGCATCACACAGGAGTATGAACACCAGGAGTTTATACTGTGCAGCTCTGGAGGTTAGAAGTCCAAGGTCAAATGTCCGGCAAGTCACCTTATCACACCCAAGGCTCCTACTTCCTAGTACCCTTCCACTGGGGGGTGGGGGGAGGCAGAGACCGTCAATCTATGACAACTAATTTTCTTTTTTTTAAATTTTTATTTATTTTTATTTTATGTGTATGCGTGTATTGCCTACATGTAGGTAAGAGCACCCGTGTTGTGCAATGCCTGTGGAGGGCAAAAGAGGCTGTCAGA
>NW_008332152.1:2316252-2367602 GCF_000622305.1 Nannospalax galili | reverse complement strand
TTTTTATTTATTTTTATTTTATGTGTATGCATGTATTGCCTACATGTAGGTAAGTGCACCCATGTTGTGCAATGCCCGCGGAGGTCGGAAGAGTCTGTCGGATCCCCTGGGACTGGAGTTACGGACAGTTGTTAGCTGCCATGTGGGTGCTGGGATTCGAACCCGGGTCTTCTGTAAGAACTACCAGTGTTCTTAACCGCTGAGCCGTATCTCCAGCCCCGATGATAAGTAATTTTCATGAGCAAAATGAACATGGTTCCTTCCTTCTGGGATGTAGATTCCTCTTTCCAACCCCAGGAGACATGAGGAAATCCCAGCAGCCTGTGGTCCTCACTATGGGGTCATCAGAGGGCAGAAGGCAGTGACAATCCTGAGACACAGCGTTAAAGAGCCAGGATAAAGAGGAAAGGATGCCGTTGGTAGACGCACGAGAGGGCGACCTGAGACAGAGTCCTGCCAATCCTGTCCTCAGAGAAGAGTCACTGCCTCCATCCAGTGGTGCCAAACACAAGGGAAGGTGGGAAAATTAAAATTCAATCACCTTGAAAACCCAATAGGCAGGCTGGAGATGAAGAGCTGGGCTGACAGGAGAAGAGGAAGACAGAAGTTAGCACAAAGTCTGGGCCCTAGGGTGCGTCCGGAGGCTGATGCTCTACAAAGGAGAATTGGAGCTAGAGAACCAGGAGGATGTGGAGTGGAGACAGTGGCTGTGTATGGCTTGAGTGTCCCCAAAGCTTCCAACGCGGAAATTTCATCTCCATTAGAAGGTGGTGTGTGGTGGTGGGGCCTGTGACATCAGCTCACAGGAGGCTGGACAGGTAGACCAGATGGCACCTTCTGCAGTTCCAGAGGGAGGGGTCCAAGGAAGGGGAGCAGGAGAGAGAACCAAAAGCCTAGGACAAAAGGGGGTGCTGGGGCTGGACTGTGCCCTTAAGCTAGGCAGCATGATTATTTGGAAATAGGGTCTTTGTAGGTCAGGTCAAGTTCACAGAGGATGTGGCGCTGATCCTCCAGGACTGGTGTCCTTATAAGGAGAGGAGAGGACGCACACAGGGAGAAGACCTTGCAGCACAACATCCCATGTAGCTCTTTGGGTGGTGCAGATGGTTGGGAATGGGATGTGGGCCGGGGTTCTAGATCTTTAGAGTTGCCTGGGGGGTAATGTTTCCAGGTCCTTGGAGTTGCCCAACAAGTATGTCTGATCACATGGGTGCTATATCGAGAAATGGCAATGGCATCTGTCCAGGTCGGGGCTGGAAAAGATTTTCAAGTGCATGTGAAAGATTTTAACCTTTGATTTATAAGCCATTGTGGACCAGTTTTGTTTTCTTGTAAGAAGCTGTAGGAAGGGAGCAGTTGAACCAAGGCTTACCACCACCGACCCGATTCCCAGGGAGGTTTGTTCATGAAATTGAGAATGTGGTGGGCCCTCCGGCTTGTTCCGCTCAGTGGGAACAGCATGTCTGTGGGGTTGCTGCATGCAGAGCTCTGCGAGGTTTGGGGGAAGGCAGGTGCCCGGTCTCAAGTTCACAGAAAGGGACCAGACACTCTTTATTACATTCTAACCCCCACCCACTCAGCTAGGCCCAGATGTACCTTGCATGGGTTTGTGGGTTTTTCCGGGTATTCCCCAGGTGGCATGTGTCTGGCCCACTGCCCGGCCCTATTTCCAGGTCCTTCCTGCAGGAATTGTACTGAGGGCACCCTGCTGTAGAGAAGTAACCACACCCAATGCCTGCCCTCCAGGACACCGGTCACAAGCAACCACCAGGAGCACAACGCAATGGCCGAAGGTCCTTGGCAGAGAGCCAGTGACACCCTCTTAGTCTTTCAAGTGACCAAATAAACATGGCAGCGATCTCCAACTGGAAACCACTGCTGTGTTGGGAGTTTTCTCAACTGTCAGCCGGGAGTCGCATAAATAATGATTCATCGTCCTTTGGCTTTTCTGAGATGTATGAGTTTTCCTAATTATTACATAAGCCTCTTCTTTGATTGTTCAAGCATGCTTTATGGCGATTTTGACAATAATTGTTTAGTGTCTAGTCCACCTGGCACTCATGTGTATAGACACATACACACACACACACACACACACACACACACTTAAAAAAAACTCTTAAAAAACTAAATGCAGTTATTGTTTAATGACATTTAAAAAATTGTAAATAAAAGATTGCTATGTTCCTGATCCCAAAAGCGCTGGCTTGACTGGAAGGTTCCCCATGTAGTCCACAAGCTGTTATACAGGATATTCTATAGTGCATGGATGGGGGACGGGGGTGGTACTGGAACACCTCAGTTGTGATCAGGGGCCCAGACTATAAGCCTGGAGAGCAAGTTTGGCCCCAGAGCCCTTCTTGACTCAGCTCCTCTCAGCCTCCTGAACAGTGCTGGTGGGCAGGTCCAGCTATGTAGCTCAGATACCCATAGATATGAGGGTGGCTTCTCACTCAACTCAGTTCCAAGTTGCACTGGACAAAATGTCTTGGGCAGGGTGGGGATGCAGCTCAGCTGGCCAAACGTTTGCCTCCATAGCATGCACAAAGATCTGGGTTCCATCCCCAGCACCGTACAAACCAGATGTGGTGACTCACACCTGTATTCCCAGCACTCAGAGAGATGAAGGCAAGAGGATCATCAGAAGTTCAAGGTCATCCTTGGCTGTATCGCAAGTTAGAGGCCAGCTTGAACTACATGAGACCCTGTCACAACAGACAGACGTCCACATGAGCCTCAGCTGTCAGCCTGACACCCCTGGGAAGATGGAGCCTTACCAAAGGAATCTCCTTTATGGGACTGGCCTGTGGCCATGTCTGAGGGGCATCTTCTTGATTGTTGAGTGATGTGGGAGGGCCCAGCCCACTGTGGGTGGTGCCACCCCTGGGCAGGTGGTTCTCGGGTGTATAAGAAAGCAGGCTGAGCACAGACCAGAGCAACGAGCCAGTGAGAACATGTCCACTGTGTGCTTCTGCCTCCAGCTTCCTGCTTAAGTTCCTGCCCTGGCTTCCCTCAATGATGAACTGTGATTGGAATGCATAAGCCAAATAAACCCTTCCCCTCCGAAGCTGGCTTCTCTCAGTGTTTTATAGCAATAGGATCCTAACTAGGACACGTGGTGGTAGGCTCTTGTGGTGGTTTAAGTGAGAATGTCCCCAGAGGCTCCAAGGATTTGAAACTTGGTCAGTTGGTGGTTTGAGAGCTCATAGCTTTGTCGTCCCATATAGACTCTGTCTCTCTCTGCTTCCTGTGCCTGCTGGAAGATAGGAGCGCTCAGCTTTCTGCTCTGGCCCCCTCGCACCATGGATTCTCACCCCTCTGCAACTGTAAGCCAAATAAACTCTTGCTTCTATAAATTGTCTTGGTTGGGGCATTTTATCACAGCAACAAAATTTAACTAATCCACCTCTGCCCTTGATTCCTGTTTGACAAGGATCCAAAGCTTCATAGCGGAGCTCACTTCACAGGTGCACACTCACATGCACATACTCGTACATGCATTTACCTGCACACACACACACACACACACACACACACACACACACACACCCTTTCTTTTCCAAGCGATTTACTCTGTGAGCTCTGTGTTAAGTGTCAGCACTAAAAGCCAAGGTAAAGAGGGGAGGTGACAAGCCTCTGTCCTGGCTGGGTGTAGAGCCTGTCCAGTCTGTCATCTGCACAATGCAGCAGACCTGGGCACTGCTCACTGCGTGCCACTGGGCTGTTTAGAGACCTGCTCAGTGTTCGCCTCTCTGGCTCTGGCAATGACCCTGGAAGCTCAAGTTCATGTTCGGACACGAACAGACCAGCAAACCTGCAGCTTCTGTCACTACGTTTGATTTGACCTTGGTGACACAGGAGGCATCGCCTCACTGGTGAGGAACAGTGGCACAAACCCTGCAGCTCTGAGTTCTGTGGGAAAAATTGTATTCGAGACACACAGTGAAATGACTTCTTGTAAAAACTCTGAGCAGAAGGAAAAAGGCAGGTTGGCATAGGCTAGACTTCCACTGGCCGTGAACGGGGCATTCATCCTCGTGAGCAGGTAACCGCTGACAGACACCCTGGTTGTGCCTTCTGGATGACTTCCCAGATGGGAAACCTGCCATGATCCAATCGCATACATTTGCTGAGCCAGGAGCTCAGCAAAGGCTGTGAGAGAAACATCCAGGCAGAGCCCGGCCTGTCCTCTGTCACAGGACTTCCAGGCCATAGCTAGGAATAAGATCTCAGCAGTGTGAATTACCCTTAAAAAATATTTTTATTGATTCTTCAAGAATTTAATACAATGTATTTTGATCCTATCCAGATGCCCTCCCCCTTCTCCACCCTACCTTACTACCTCCCGCTTCAAGCCCTTTATTATTATTTTTCTTTTTTACAGGCCTATCAACTCTAATTTGTGTTCCCCAAATGCTTGTGGGTATGGGTCCATCCCTTGGAACAATTTCCTTTTTGTTTTGTTTGATTCTTTTGCTTCTACAAAACATTTCCCATTTCCACTGATAAAACCAAGGAGAGGTGTAGTGTCAGGGCTGAGCCCGGGAGCTTCAGCTAACAAATGGGCCTCACAACCCCCGGGAAGAACGCTTTCCCAGCAACACCTGACCAATAGCCATGCATCTACTGCGGCCACGGGTTTTCATTAAATGATCACTATTGCAACACACAGTTCTGATGAAAATTCTCACACACACATGATCGTCATAGCACAGCACAGCCTGCTCCTTTCCACCTGTGGGCATATCTTTCTTTCCTTAAAAATCTTATTCTAGGGGCCGGAGAGATGGTTCAACGGTTAAGAGCACTGATTGCTCTTGTAGAGGACCCGGGTTCGATTCCCAGCACCCACATGGCAACTATGAACCGTCCTTAACTCCAGTTCCAGGGGAATCCATTGCCCTTTTCCAACCTCTGCAGCATTGCATGACACAGGTGCACTCACATACAGGCAGGCAATACACTCGTACACATAAAATAAAAATACTAAAATATTTTTTAAAACCTTATTCTATTTACTGTGTGTGCGCGTGCACACGTGTGGTGGCCAGGATCACCAGCTCATGCATGCACTATCTTGCTGCAGAAAAGTAAGGGAGCCAAGGAAATACATTAAAACTATAAAGGCAAACTGCAAGAAAGCAGTGCGGAAGAACCGTGAAACCAGGAGCTCAGAGGGAAAAGATGGCCACAGGGAAGCCAAGCATTGCCGAGAACATGTCCTCATGTTTGAGGACGGTAAGGCACAAACCGCTGAGGAGCCAGAATAACTTACAAGACTAGACTCACAGCTCTTCTTTAAACTTACTGTATTAATTTTAATTTAAGTCTATGAGTGTATTACGTGCATGTATGTAAGTGTACCATGTTATGCAATGCCACAGAGGTCAGAAAAGGGCATTGGATCCCCTGGAACTGGAGGTAGGGACGGCTGTTAGCCACCATGTGGTGCTGGGAATGGAACCTGAGTCCTCTGCAAGAGCAGCCAGTGCTCTTAACCACCGGGCCATCTCTCCAGCCCCAGATTCACAGTTCTTAACATGAATATTCATAGTTCATCAGATATAGCCTTTGATGAGAAAGTATAATCATGACAGACAAAAAGTACAAATGAGTAACAGTGGGATATGAAAAGAAAGAGCTCTCCAACCCAAATGCTACAGCTGCCATCACAGTGACCGGGCCAGGACACCAGCCGCCATCACAGTGACCGGCCCAGAACCCCAGCCGCCATCACAGTGACCGGCCAGGACACCAGCCGCCATCACAGTGACCGGCCAGGACCAGCCGCCATCACAGTGACCGGCCAGGACACCAGCCGCCATCACAGTGACAGCCTATAACACGAGGTACCATCAGAGTCAACGGCCACCGTCATAGTGATCTGCCTGGGATACCAGCCACATCTCCAAGGCGGGTGACAGTATTACATATGGAGGCCAGTCTCTCAGCCAGCCCCTCTAGCCTACTGAGTCGGTTCCAGGAAGATTAAAGGGCTCTACCCGTTAAATGCTCAGAGCACTCTACCTGGCAGGAATGACTGAGTTTCCGGACTTGGGGGGGCTTGGGCCACCTCTGCCCCCATGTCAACGGTCTGTACTCAGATCCATGGTTGTGCCTCTTGTAAAGGGTGCTGAGGAGTATGACGGTATATAAAGACCGGGCCCCTCTCCTGGGTGGGAACCACAAACACATCCACATGACACTAGAGACCCAAGACCACCATGGTGATGGAATATGACTCACAGACATTGCTGGCAGCTCCACAGACAGGAGGAGGGGGCTAGACAGAAGGAACCAGCTGGCTTAAAGATTTCTAAGAATGGGTGGAATCCACAAAAGGCAACAGAAGCCAGACTTCATGAAGTCCACCCCCCCTCATTTTTCTAATCTTTATTAAGTGTCTGGGAGCCCAGGGGACAGCAGCAGGCTTGATAAGGTCCGCCTGCTATGGATTCTTCCTGCTTCTGGCCTGCATCCATAAGTGCTCTGGATGTCTTCAAGTGCATTGACTTGCAAATCCAAGCCAAGTTCAGACAAATAAATATAAACATTCATAGGATCTCATCTCTAGAATTTGCCAGAAGCTTAGAGCCAGAGGCAGAACAAAAGCACAGCACAGTCTCTGGGGGAGGGGGTTATGGCTGACTGCCTCTTGGAAAGCCCATCAGTGTGTCACGTGCAAAGGGACGTGATGGGGCCCCACCTCATACCACACACAGAAATTCGGGCACGTGAGCCCAAACCCCATAAAACTCTTAGACAGAGGGCTGGGGTGTAGCTCAGGGGCTAAAGTGCTTGGCACGCACAAGACCCTGTTCAATCCCCAGCACCGCATGAACCAGGTGTGGTGGCCCATAAAACTCTTAGACAGAGGGCTGGGGTGTAGCTCAGGGGCTAAAGTGCATGCTTGGCACGCACAAGACCCTGTTCAATCCTCAGCACCGCATGAACCAGGTGTGGTGATGTACGCCTGTAATCCCAGCACTCAGGAGGCAGAGGCAGGAGCATCAGAAGTTTAGGTCATCCCTGGCTACAAAGTGAGTTGGGCCCAGCCTGGAATACTTGAGACCCTTTCTCAAAAACAAACCAAAATAATCAAACAGAAAACACAAAACAATACAAAAAACCAAAAATTCCTTTTAGTTGGAGGACAACGGAGGCTGGGAAATGGGGGTGAGAGCTGTCGGCTGTGGGTTTGGCAAAGAGTCCTGGACACAGACGAGGCAAAAAGCACAAACTATTTGAGAAAAAGATCAACTGGACTCACAGTTAGAAACATCCGCTCGTCAAAGAAGACTACAGACAGAATGAAAAGGCTCCACAGAGAACAGAGGAGATGCTTGCAGGTCACGCATCTGGTAAGAAGTTTGTACACAGTATAATTTTAACACTTGGCCAAGGTCTTGAGTAGAAAAGAGGCGATACACACATGGTCAACGACAGGTGAGAAGATGCTAACACCATCTTCATCGTTAGGGAAATGCAAATCAAAGCCACAGAGGGACAGCACAATGTCAGGACGGTGATTCGAAAACAGAAAACAAGAACAAGCGCTGGCCTGGGCGAGGGGAAGCTGCAGGCTCTCTGCTTCTTTCCTGTGGAAGTGTGAACAGCCTGGTGCTGGGAGAGGCACAGAGAGTTCCTCAAAAAATAAAAATAGATCCATGTGACCTGCACTTCCACTTCTGCATACATACCCAGAATTGTAAGCAGAGACTCAGAGAGTTGCTTGCAGCCCTCATTGACAGTGCTGCTGAAGGCTGGCGAGCAGCCCAGGTGCCCACAGATGGGTGAATAATGGACAGACATGCTGTAGAACACACCATGGAACACCACTCAGTCAGTAACAGACACAAGGGAACATTATCCATCCTGTAACAGACACAGACACCATCCATCCTGCAACACACACAGACACCATCCATCCCGTAACACACACAGACACCATCCATCCTGTAGACACACACAGAGACATGATCCATCCTGTAACACACACAGACACCATCCATCCTGTAACAGACACAGACACCATCCACCCTGTAACACACAGACACCATCCATGCTGTAACACACACAGGGACACCATCCATCCTGTAACACACATAGGGACACCATCCATGCTGTAACACACACAGACACCATACATCCTGTAACACACACAGTCACCATCCATCCTGTAGACACACACAGGGACACCATCCATCCTGTAACACACACAGACACCATCCATCCTGTAGACACACACAGAGACACGATCCATCCTGTAACACACAGACACCATCCATCCTGTAACACACACAGAGACACGATCCATCCTGTAACACACACAGAGACACCATCCATCCTGTAACACACACAGAGACACCATCCATCCTGTAGACACACACAGACACCATCCATCCTGTAGACACACACACAGACACCATCCATCCTGTAACACACACAGAGACACCATCCATCCTGCAACACACACAGAGACACCATCCATCCTGTAGACACACACACAGACACCATCCATCCTGTAACACACCCAGAGACACCATCCATCCTGTAACACACACAGGGACACGATTCATCCTGTAACACACACAGAGACACCATCCATCCTGTAACACACACAGAGACACCATCCATCCTGTAACACACACAGGGACACGATTCATCCTGTAACACACACAGCGACACCATCCATCCTGTAACACACACAGGGACACGATTCATCCTGTAACACACACAGCGACACCATCCATCCTGTAACACACACAGTCACCATCCATCCTGTAACACACACAGAGACCCCATCCATCCTGTAACACACACAGACACCATCCATGCTGTAACACACACAGGGACACCACCCAGCCTGTGTAAAGCACAGATGCACCTGGGAGACTGAGCCAGGCATGAGAGGATTTCAGGGCTCCACTTACATGAGGCCCCTTGAGTAGGAAATTCAGAGAGCAGCGGGCATTGCCTGGAGCTGGGACAGTACAACACCGCTGGTTTGCAAGAGTAGGGGCCCAGCTTGAGAAGAGCCTGGAAGTGGATGATACCAGTGGCGTACTTAATGCCGCTGGACTCATGCCCTTTAAGACGGTAAAGCCAGGCATGGCGGCTCACACCATTTATCCCAGCACTCCAGAGGCAGAGTGAGTTTGAAGCCAGCCTAGTCTACACAGCGAGGCCAACCAAAACCAGAACAACAAAAGGGAAACATCATGTTATACATACATTTAAATATGTGTCTATATATTTAATACAATTAGAAATCGTCTAAGCGCCAGGTGTGGTGGTGCATGCCTTTAATCCCAGCACTTGGGAGGCAGAGGCAGGCAGATCTCTGTGAGTTCAAGGCCAGCCTGGTCTACGTAGTGAGTTCCAGGACAGCTGGGGCTACAGGGAGACCCTGTCTCAAAAAAAAAAAAAAAGAGAAAAGAAAAGAAATAGTCTAAGCATAACTCATGTTAGTCTCAAAATATAACTGTTAGATTCTTCCTGGCATAGGATATTAGCATAACCTGTTTTGAAACAAGCAGGTAACTTGATAATGATAGGGCGTGTGCCTGCTTTTCCATGTTAATTATCTTTAAGTTAAGCTTACAAATCATCTGTTATTTCTATTAGAGTTGTGGCTTTATGCTGAGAGAGGCTAAATCACTTATGCACGTGTAGAGCATTAGGATTCAAAGTATTTTTGAAATAGTTTATTGGGGGGGCCTGGAGAGATGGCTCAGAGGTTAAGAGCACTGACTGCTCTTGCAGAGGACCCAGGTTCGATTCCCAGCACCCACATGGCAGCTAACAACTATCTGTGACTCCAGTTTCAGGGGATCCGATGCCCTCTTCTGTCTTCCTTGGGCATTGCATGACATGGGTGCACATTCACGCTGGCAGGCTCCCGGCAGGTTCCTAAAATGTCAGTGCAGCTCCAACAGTCTAAAATGGGGAGGGGGCCGGGGGATTGAATTTAGCCCCGGGAAAGTCCCTCTGCTTATTGGGAAACCAACCAATCCCGAGCTAAACTGCCCAGCCTACGTCACAGAAAGTTACCCAAGCACCTAACTGCCTATAAAAGATGTCTGACTGCCCCTGCAGGTTGCTGTTTCTCTGCTCCTCTAGAGGCAACCCAGCAGTCTGTTTGCTCTCAAACAAACTCCTGTCCCCTATGGAGTTGTCTGGAGGCATAACAGTCATACACATATAATAAAAATGAATAAATACATTTTTTTTTAGAAAGAAACAGTTTATCGGGATAATTAGAGTATTAGAGGTTGGTTTGTTTGGTTTATCTTTCTTTTCAATTGTTTGAAATTCTTAAGAAAAATTAATATGCTAAATTATAAGAGAACTTAAGCCAGTTCTGGTGGTGCTTAAAACATTACAAGAGTTTAGTTGTAATAATAAGCCTACTAACAAGAAGTGTGTAGAAAGCCAGAGCCCAGTATCAGTGAGACAAGGTCCCCTGAACTTGACCAACTGGCTGAACTTGTTTCAAACAATAGGATGGAGAACATTCCAAATTGTGGGAGGGTGGGGTCATAACCGTCCTAAGATATTAGCTATAAAAATATGTGCAACAGCGCCTTCTCTGTGGGGTTCGGGATGCAGCTCCCATGGGCTCCATGAGACCCTGTCTTCAACAAAAAGAAAAGAAAACAAAACCTAGTACTGTAATGGATGGTGTTTTAGAAGTTTCTGGGACAGCAAACCACAACTTTACCACGAAGCATCGAACCAGAGAAGGTCTCAGCAGATGGAACCGAGTTCTGTGCCACCAGTGAGGACAGAGGGCGCCTGAGGAGGAGCATCTGGAACCTGGTGCAACTGCTGATTCTCAGTGCTGGGGCCTCGCGGACACACAAAGCTGGCCAGTAATTAAAGCTGGTGTTTGCACCTCCGAGTCGGTGACATGGAGTGGCCTAGAAAAATAATATTGTGGGCATAAAATGATGCTAAGTCAGCAGGTGGGTGCCAGGCATGGTGGCTCACACCTTCAATCCCAATGCACTCAGGAGGCAGAGGCAGAGGCAAGTGGATCTCTGGGAGATGGAGGCCAGCCTGGTCTACACAGCGAGTTCCAGGCCAGCCGTGACTACAGGGAGACCCAGAATGAAACACAAAACGAAAACAGAACAAAACGAAAACAGCAGGCAGGGAGTTGCTAACGTAAACCTCGGTGGATTGGGGTGAATTCAAGTCCAAAATGAAGGAGGTTTTGATGATGAAATCATGAATTTTGGTGCTGTCTGTGGAAGGCCGGATCTGACTGACATGGTATCACGGTGACGCTGCCCTGCCGAGCCCACTCCACATGCCCTTTAAACATTTGTGTGTGTCTAATGTCAACAAGTCTAATCTATGCCCTTTGTTGCCTGGGGACCCCCACTCCCATGTTCCCAAGATTATTTGGCTTTTTAATGTTCTCATCTGTTGTTTGTCATAACAAGTTGTTTGCTATAACCCGCATTTTTCCCTAACTAGAATCAGGCAGTTGGCTGCTGCTGGAGCTCTTTCTGGGCCACCAGCTCTGAAGCTGCTCTCCTGACTGGGAAACCGTGGCCGGCCGCCCCTCCTCCACCCTGTGACTTCATGGCTGCAGAAGAATTCCACATGGGAGACTGGGACAGAGTCTCAGTCTGGAGCACCGGCTGACCTGGAACTCACAGCAATCCTCCTGCCTCAGCCCCAAGTGCTAGGATCACAGGTGTTCATGTCCTTCGAGGCAGTTCCACTGCGTGTGTATACGGGGGTGTGCATGCATATATATGTGTATACATGTAGAAGCCCAGCATCTTCTTCGATTGCCCTCCACCTTATTTTTTTAATAGTTTATTTATTATTTTTATTTTACGCGTATGAGTGTACTGCCTGCATGTATGTGAGTGCACCGGTGTCGTGCAGTGTCACAGAGGTCAGAAGAGGGCTTAGGATTCCCCTAGAACTGGAGTTAAGGGCGGTTTGTAGCCACCATGTGGGTGCTGGGAATCAAACCCAGGTCCTTTGCAAGAGCAGTCAGTGCTCTTAACCACTGAGCCATCTCCCCAGCCCCATCCTCCACCTCATTTTGGAGACAGGGTCTCTCTCTGAACGTGGATTAGACCAGGCTAAGCTCCACGGTTCCTCCTGTCACAGCCTCTCCAGCGTTGGGATTCACGTACAAGCTGCTGTTCCCAGCTTTCACATGGGGATGGTCCTCATGCTTGCCCAGTAAGCACTTTACCCACTGAGCTACCCCTCCAGCCCACATCAATTATTTCTATTTAAAAATAATGAAAGCTGGGGCTGGAGAGATGACTCAGTGGTTAAATGTGCTTGCACCCCCCACCCCCCCGGCCGCTAACCACCCCCCACCAGCTGTAACCTGTTTCTGTTCTCATTCCCAGTTGCATTGGAATCCTTTCTTTTGTCTATTGTATGATGTGGTGTGTTCCACTTTTCTTAAAATAATCAAGTGGGATGAACCATTTTGGGTGAAAACGCATACAGGGGCTGGAGAGGCGGCTCAGCTGGTGAAGCACTTGCTGAGCAAGAGCGAGGGCCTGAGCTTGGAGCCCCAGCACCCACGTAAGAGCTGGTTGTGGTGTGGTGACTCATGCCTATGACAGACAAGCAGAGACAGGAGGGGCCCAGGAGCTCAGGGCCAGCCTGGCCAGCCAATCAGTGAGCTCCAAGCTCAGTGAGAGACCCTGTCTTAGAATTAAATGGGAAGATAGAGGAGGACACTCACTGTCAACCTGTGGCCTGCAGATGTACACAAAAGGAAGCACACACAGCACACGCACACACACAGCACACACACAGCACACACACACACACACACACGTTAACTAAAAATACATCTAAATTAAGAAGTTTTCATGCATAGTACAAACTTGTTCATCTTTTAATATAAAAACAAGGACTTTTCCTTTATGGGTTTTCCAGGAACACTACCTACCCCCAACACTTTGTGGGAAACCTGGAGCATCCCCCAAGGCAGGTGGGCAGGTGTCACTGTGGACTGCACGGGCTGTGTATGGTCTTCCAGCACTTTCCGAGGCTGGAGCCAGGTGCTGCCCTTCTTCGGCTGTGCAGACTCCAAAGGCACATGGACACGCATTACGTGGACCTGCGCAGGTCACTTGTTAATGCGTTTTATGGCAGGTTGGTGTGGACATCACCAACATCATCTGCCTGGCTTCAGAGACTCCATCCTGAGGCAGTTTTGCAAAGCTGGGGGATGGAGCCCAGGACCTCATTGTGAGGCAGGTGCCAAATGATTCCATTTGGAGGATGTTTTTCTATCATAAACACAGGAAGAAGTGAAATCTTGATTAAATGAAGATTGCTGAACTCAGGGTCCACTTTGTTTTGCTTGATCATCTTATCCACACACTGTTGTGTTGCTCAGCCTTCATTGCTGTGACAAAATACCTAAGACAATCAACTTGTAAGTAGAAAAGTTTCGCTTTGGCTCATGGTTCCAGAGGTCTCAACCCAGGCCTGTGTAAGCGGAGAAAGAGCTGCCAGCAGCATTCATCTGAGGGGTGGTGCTGATCCGGGCTGGTGGCACCAGACTCTGGGGACCGTGGTGATAAGGGCCAGGACCACCCCACAGAAACACGGAGGAGACACTGCTTTCCCAGGGGTGCAGAGTGAATGAGATGAACCCACAGCAAAGATCAGCTTGAACATGCTGGGCCTGCAGAGGAGAGCAAAGATCTGTCATGGGAGACCACACGGGCCTGTGTAAGCGGAGAAAGAGCTGCCAGCAGCATTCATCTGAGGGGTGGTACTGATCCGGGCTGGTGGCACCAGACTCTGGGGACTGTGGTGACAAGGGCCAAGGCCACTCCACAGAAACACGGAGGAGACACTGCTTTCCCAGGGGTGCAGAGTGAATGAGATGAACCCACAAGCGAAGATCAGCTTGAACGTGCTGGGCCTGCAGAGGAGAGCAAAGATCTGTCATGGGAGACCACACACCTTGACTTCTAACTTGTATGTATGTATGTATTTAGACACAAGTCTTATGTGGCCCAGGTTGGCCTTCAACACCCTCGTAGCCAGCCAAGGATGACCTTGGGTTTCCAATCCTTCTGGCTCCACCTCCCCAGTGTTGAGGTTAGGGGCATGCCTCATCGCACCGTTTCATGTGGTGCTGGAGCTCAAACCCAGGGTCCCGTGCTGCTAGACAAGCGTTCTCTGAGCTGAGCTACATCCCAAGCCTTTACTTTTACTTTTTTTCTTTTGGTCTCTTTAAGACAGGGTCTCCCTGTAGCCCCAGCTGTCCTGGAACTCACTGTGTAGACTTTTTATTTTATGTGTATGAGTGTATTGCTTGCACGTATGTGAGTGCACCCATGTGGTGCAGTGCTACAGAGGTCAGAAGAGGGCTTCCGATTCCCCTGGATCTGGGGTTAAGGACGGTTCATAGCTGCCATGTGGGTTCTGGGAATCAAACCCGGGTCCTCTGCAAGAGCAGTCAGTGCTCTTAACCACTGAGCCATCCCTCCAGACCCTGCTTTTTACTTTTTAAATTGATATTTTAATCCAGTTTTCTAGGTCACTGAAAACACAGAAAACCGCCTGTTCCCTTCTGAAAGTGCAGATTCTGTGAAGGTACCAAAGGAAACAAGGCCTTGTCTATACCATACGCTGAGGTCTGGAACATTCCCTGGAAGTCCAGTGCATTGAAGGTGTGTCCCCACTACCCCCAGTTCCGTACTATTGGAAGGTGATGGAGGTGGAGCCTAGTGGGAGATCAGAGGTCATTGTGGGTGTGCCCCAATGCACCTTGGGGGATCTTGGTCTTCCCCCTTTGCTTCCTGATTAGAGAGTGAGGAGTTTTGCTCTATCACTGCTTCCCACCCTGATGTGCTGCCTCCACACAGGCCAACTGCCCATGAGCCTCCAAAGCCATGAGCCAAAAGAAACCTTTTCTAATATGAAGAGTCAAAATGCAAGAGTCAGAATACACTGACTCCATTTTGGCTAGCTGTTTTAGGCAAGCCCGGACAAGCCCAGGCATGTTGTAAATCTCCAGTTGCTAAAAAGCCATAGATTAAACAAGCCTGGCATGTAAAAGCCTTATAAGGGGGGCTGGAGAGATGGTTTAGCTGTTAAGAGCACTGACTGCTCTTGCAGAGGCCCCAGGTTCAATTCCCAGCACCCACGCTCCTTAACTCCAGTTCCAGGGGAATACAAAGCCTTCTTCTGACCTCTGAGGCATTGTCCGACACGGGTGTACTCACATACATGCAGGCAATACACTCATACACATAAAATTTTTAAAAAGCCTTATAAGGTAGAAACAGAAACTTCTGGCCCTACAGATAACAGCACATTCCAATGCCCTAAAGACAGCCCCTACCAATAAGAATCCTCCCTGTACTCAGAACATAGGACCATCCAATCATTTTAAAGTGCATCTGGCGCGCACGGGCTTCAGCAAAACTCCCTATAAAAAGCTTGCCCCACCCTGGTTCGGGGCTCTCAGTACGGATCCGGATCCCCTGCGTCGGTGAAATCTGAGGGCCCGTGCTTAAGCCCGCATAAAGGCCCTTTGCTGTTGCGTACACTCCCGACTCCTTGGTGGTCATTGGGGGTCGTGAGATCTGGGCGTAACAGTTATAAATTAATGGTCTCAGTGATTTATTATAACGAAGGAATGCTGACCAGCTCTAAAATGAGAAAATGTGTATTCTGACTCAAACATCAGAAATCCAAATTCAAGTTCCAGAGTTTTTCTAGTCTAGGAGGAAGACGGGGTGCGGGGTGGGGGCGGGCATCAGGTAGGCTGAACACAGAGAGGTAGAAATCTCTTCTAAAGACAGGTTCTGTCTTTCACAGGTGAGGAAATCTTAGCCTGAGGGTTGGTATGTGCCAGAGCCTGTCAGGCTTGCCACATATTCCAGGAGTCTATCCTGTTATTCTCATAGTTACAAGGATGGAAGGTCAGATACAGGGTTGGTAGTTAATGGTTATGATAAGGGACTGATGATACCCCAAGATAATTTTGACTTTCTAAATTTTTTGGGGGGGTCTTTTTGAGACAGGGTCTCCCTGCAGCCCCAGCTGGCCTGGAACTCACTATGTAGACCAGGCCGGCCTTGAACTCACAGAGATCTGCCTGCCTCTGCCGCCCAAGTGCTGGAACTAAAGGCGTGCGCCACCACGCCCGGCAGCCTTCTGAACGCTTACACAACTTCGGCTTCTTCATCTGCAGGCCCCAATCTCTCCACAACCCCAATGCTCCCATCAGTAAGGGTCCCAAGAGTTCATGGATGTGGACGGTGCTTCTCAGGAGAATGTTAGTTCGCACTCTAGCAGCAAACATGCAGAAGCATGTCGAAGGTTCTGCTGAGCCACCACCCAAAAGGGAAACTCATGAACAGGGAGTTGAAGGGGATCAGGTTTGTGAGGGCTGGGGGCAGAAGCCCATTACACAGATGGGTGGCCCGAGGGTCCACAGGAGGATCCCACCCAGTCAGGGGAGGAAGAGAAGGACCAGGAGCACAGAGCCTGGTGGCCTCAGCAAGTGGCACAGTCATCTTGCTGCCCTCCTGGCATGCCATAGGGACTTAGCAGTGGGTCCTTTGGGGGTCACCGATTTGTTGGAGTTATCCCAAAGAGGGGGAGGGGCATGCTCTTGACCATGGTATGTGGACTACAGGTGACAGTTACCCCTCACACATGAGGTACAGACAGGGCATATGTAGCAGGGTGACCCATGTCCTGAGTGCAGGTCCCTGCCTGGTCTCTGCTAACCTCCCTGTTCCTCCCTGGGGCTGTACCCTGCCCTCCTCCCCCTAACCCTCCTTGGCATAGTCCCTGGGGCATGATCCCAGGTGAAGGTAAATGTCTCAGCTTGGAAAGCCCCAGCTATGTTGAGAAGCCCCTAGCCTGGAAACTATGAGACCTCAACACCTAACCCAGTGACTGCGCTGTCTTGGAGAACAGAGGTCAGCACTCACTGTCCCGAGCTCCAAACTACAAAAACAGGGCTGCAGAAAAATACCCTGTCTTTCCTCCTAAGCCCCATAAAGCTGAGACCAACTGTGCTTTGGAGCCTCAGTTTCCATCCCGAGGGGAAACTGGCCCTGCGTTGTTCTTGAAGGACAGTTTACCCTGAGGTTGCTCTCATCCTGCATTTTCCCCATCTAGCATTTTCTAACACTTGGCATGGTCCCCAGGGACCACGGCCATGTAGCCCTCGGAGCCTCATCCTTCAGTCTAGGTGCCCCAAGAAGGTAGGCTTAGCTGTGATTCCTCCCAAGGGCAAGGGGTAGGGGGCTCTGGCCTTGGGCTTACCGGGGTAGCTAAAAGACAGGAGTAGGAACAGGAACGCCTCCCCTGCACTCCCATCATCCTAGAGAGGCCACAAGCACGCTGAAGCACAGGTCGAATGATCTCGCAGCCACAGTGATGGCAACTGGGCCTAGGAGCAGTGGTATCTGACCTGTGCCCGGATGGTCACCGTGGCTGTAAAACTGAGCAGTGACATTCTTGGCTGGAACTACAGACAGGGAAACTGAGGCAGGCAATGGTTATATAGCTCGCCACAACACAACCACCAGTCTTCTGGGAGATCTGGTTCTTGGGAAGAGATGTGCCTTCCAGAGTCAACTTCTCCGCACCGTGTCTACCGTGTGTCTGTGAGCGCGGCACAGCTCCTGCAGCCTGGGGACAGGAGGAGGAGCAGAGAGCAGGGCAGGGCCAGCAGGCTTCTCCAGCACTTCTCAGACAAGCAGCCAGCTGCCCGCCTTGAGGATTTTTCTTATTTCTTATTATTATTTTTAGATATTTTATTTATTATTTTTATTTTATGAGTATTATGCCTGCGTGTAGGTAAGTGCACCCATGTCGTACAATGCCTGCGGAGGACAGAAGAGGCTGTCGGATCCCCTGGAACTGGAGTTACAGGCAGTTGTTAGCTGCCGTGTGGGTGCTGGGATTCGAACCCAGGTCTTCTGAAAAAACAGTGTTCATAACTGCTGAGCCATCTCTTCAGCCCTCTTATTTATTTTTTAAATTTTTTATTTTTATGTGTATGAGTGTATTGCCTGCATGCATGTGAGTGCACCCATGTCATGCAATGCTGCGGAGGTTAGAAGAGGGCATCGGATTCCCTTGGAACTGGAGTTAAGGACGGTTCATAGCCACCACGTGGGTGCTGGGACTCAAACCCAGGTCCTCTGCAAGAGCAGTCAGTGCTCTTAGATGCTGAGCCATCTCTCCAGCCCCAGCAACAGGTATTCTTTAGCATGAGTTAAAGTGAATCCACCTTGCTAGGTGGCCCCATGGGTAGGGGATTGACCCACAAATCTGGAATGTTAATGTTAGAGTAGCAAAAAGACCCATTAGATTAACTGGTCAAAAAAATGAAATCTCAGAGCTGGAGAGATGGCTCAACAGTTAAGAACACTGGCTGTTTTTACAGAAGACCCAGGTTTGAATCCCAACACCCACATGGCAGCTAACAACTGTCTGTAACTCCAGTTCCAGGGGATCCGACAGCCCCTTCTGTCCTCTGCAGGCATTGCATGACACGGGTGCATGTACCTACATGCAGGCAATACACACACACACACATAAAATAAAAATAATAAAATTTAAAAAAAGAAATCTTGAGTTGACCTGTTGGGAAACCCACCTTTCCAGTTTCCTGCCCAATGCACCACAAGGATGGGGGAAGAAAGAGCATCCCCAGAAGGATCTTAGTCTCATTCATAAATGAATTTAAGAATGGACCCAAATGGAAGTTTAGGACAAATTCATTAGAATTTAACAAAAAATCCTCAGGACAGGCAACCTGGGAATCTTGGCAGCTGCCTTGAAGAGGAGAATGGAGGTCAGACACATGAAGGATTGGCAGCCACACGGTGGGAGAAGGAAATTCAAGAGAAAAAGTAAAGAAATACAGGATGTTCCAAAACTAAACACCACAAATAAATCATGTTATCAAGTAATGGGTGGAAAAATGAATGAACGGTTCTCAAAAGAAAAAATACCAATAGCCAATAAATATTTGACATATATTTAACATCTGTAGCCATTAAGAAAACAAAAATTGGGGCTGGAGAGATGGCTTAGCAGTTAGGAGCACTGGCTGCTCTTGCAGAGGACCTGGGTCCAAATCCGAGCACCCACATGGCGGCTCCAAACCATCCTTAACTCCAGTTCCAAAGGGGATCTGACGCCTTCTTCTGACCTCTGTGGGCACTGCACAACACCAGTGCATTTATATACATGGAGGCAATACCTCATACACAAAAAATTAAAATAATAAATAAAAAATACATAAGCTTTTAAAAAAAGAAAGAAAAAATAAAACAAAAATTAAGACGGCATTGAGATTCCATTTCACACCAGTCAGTCCTGTTATCGTCAAGAAAACACATGGCAAGTGCCGTGAGAACGGTGGCCGAGGACTCGTACACGATGGAAACCGGTATGGAGGTTCTTTAAAAAACTAACACTGCAACTGCCACGTAATACAGCTGTGTCACAGCTGCATAGGATTCTAAGTCAGAATACCACAGAGATGCCAGATCATATTTGTTACAGAACAGATACATAACTATCAAGATATGGAACTAGTGGAGGTGCCCATCAGTAGATAAGTAAATGGAGTGGATGTGGTCTATATACACATTAAGGTTTTATTCTGCCATAAAGAAAAAAAAAGAAAAGAAATACAAGATGCTGGGGCAGCCCAAAGTTTAGGGAAAGTTCACTGTCTCATTAACACACTAGGTATCCCACCCATCTATTCAGCATGACTTAAGGTGAGCCTGCCTTCCTAGGGATGGTTCTATGACCAGGTGATTGACCAGTGAGACTGGAAAGGTGGGTCTGTCAACAGGTAGACTAGAGATTTTGCTTTTTTTTTTCTTTTTGGTCTTTTTGAGACAGGGTCTCCCTGTAGCCCCAGCTGTCCTGGAACTCACTATGTAGACCAGGCTGGCCTTGAACTCACAGAGATCCGCCTGCCTCTGCCTCCCGAGTGCTGGGATTAAAGGTGTCCACCACCATGCCCCGCCTTTAATTTATTATTTTTATTGTATGAGTGTATTGCCTGCATGTGTGTAAGTGCACCCGTGTCATTCAGTGCCTGTGGAGGTCAGAAGAGGGCATCAGATTCCCCTGGAACTGGAGTTACAGATGGTTGTTGGCCAACATGTAGGTGCTGGGAACCAAACTGGGTCCTCTGCAAGAGCAGCCAGCTCTCGAGCCCCCAGGCTTTCAGAGAGACCCCCAACAAAGGGACATTCTGACTTCTATATCTTTGGGGTGTGGCTTGCATCCCCCACCCCCAGAAGAGATCTGTAAGTTCACAGCAGGATCATCAGACCTTTGTAACTGGCCTGGCAGAAAGGGAGCTATTCTAAAGAGACAGATCTCCTTTGGCAACAGTGGACCCCCAAAATGGGAATTTTCACAGGAATCTCATGCTGGGAGAAGGGGAAACCAGTCTCCCCAAAAGAGATTTCACACGGCTCTTACATGTCAGACCACCTTCCAAAGAAGCTGAAGCCCAGATGAGGTGTGGTGGATGGAACCACAGCTTGACCTTGACCAGGACTGCTTAGACATGCATAGCTTCACATCAAGACCCTGAAGACGGGGGTGGGGGTGGGGGGTGTCTATGGATTGCGTTGTTCCTTGTCCCAACATGCCGCATTGAATAAATCTTATTTCCACTTTCACTATTAATTTGCCTCTTTTAATTGGCTTATTGAGAACAGGTGACTGAAACTAGCTTGGGGCACAAGCTGTGAACCCTAGTCTGATAACCCTTTGTCTGAAGGAAGAAACTGCAGGAGATGGCCAGATCCCTCCCAGCTGCTTCTGATTGATCTCTTAGCAAGAGCATCTTAAGATGGCAGGCCTGCGATTTCACAATAACTTGGTGCATAACTGCATAACAAACACAGGATAGTCTACTGAACCAGCACTGTAAAATCATTAAAAGACTGTACCCTAAACAGACATTTAAATATTTTATCATTTGTATTTTATTTTTCATATTTTATTTATTATTTTTATTTTATGTGTGTATTGCCTGCATGTAGGTAAATGCGCCCATGTCGTGCAATGCCCTCAGAGGACAGAAGAGGCTGTCGAATCCCCTGGAACTGGAGTTACGGACAGTTGTTAGCTGCCACGTGGGTGCTGGGATTTGGACCCAGGTCTTCTGCAAGAACAACCAGTGTTCTTAACCGCTGAGCCATCTCTCCAGTCCCATCGTTTTTATTTTTAATTTTTGCGTATGAGTGTATTTGTATTTGTGATCACAATAAAAATTTATTAACAATGAGATGGTTGCTAAGAACCTTAAACTGTGGAAGGCCCTGAAATAAGTAAATTAAGAATCTGCCCTGCCTCTTACAGCATGTCACGGGCTTAACTACCACCTGCACCCATTGAAATCTTTGTTTGCCAAACTGCTAATTCTTGTGATCTTTTTTTAAAAAATATTTTATCATTTTAATTTTATGTGTATGAATGTATTGCCTGCATGTATGTGAGTGCACCTGTGTCATGCAGTGCCACGGGGGTCAGAAGGGGGCTTCGGATTCCCCTGGAACTGTAATTAAGGACGGTTCATAGCCGCCATGTGGGTGCTGGGAATTGAACCCGGGTTCTCTGCAAAAGCAGTCAGTGCTCTTAACCGCTGAGCCATCTTTCCAGCCCCTCTTGTGGTATTTTTAACCATGTGCTTATTTGTAAGCACTTGCTTATGCTTTTGGAACCCCCTACTTGCTTGCTTAAAGTTGACTATAAATTTCCCTACAAATTTAAGCTTGGGGCTGACGCCATTATGAAATAATCCAGGTGTCATCCCACTAGTGTAAATAAACTTCCTTTTCTTCACCTGACTTGGTCTCTTGACTACCAGGAGTTTCAGAAATTTTTCTGAAGGACCCCAGCGAGAGCAAGCTGTACCCTCATTGGTCATAGTGGCTGCCGCTCCTGGACCCTGCAGGCCACCTGCAAACCTTGGAACAGAGAAGTGCGTGCCCCTGAAGGGTCTCCAGGGTCTCCTTCCAGGAGGCCAAAGAGGACTTTGAGGCCCCAAACTGGAGCTCTCACCAGGTGAAGCAAGATAGAGAACCAGAGAGGACATCAGACCAGGTAAGGACCCATGGGGTAGGTAGATAGGAGGCACCTTGGGCTGATAGCCTGTAGGAGGTCACACCCGAAGCCTTGAGAGAATTTCGAGGTGGCACTGACCTCCAACCAGGCAGGAAAGAGGATCACAACTAAACCTTGAAGGGATCCTGAGGTGGTACTGGCTCTGTTTCGGTAAAACGGGAATTCAGTAGGAATTTAATAAGATTAACTAGGGAACAAGTGTCTTAAATTCTGAATGATTGCACATGAATGTGAGAATGGAAGTGATGGTCCATGGCTGAGCACTATGCCAGCTGACTGGGCCCCCAACCCGCACCTCTGCTGAACTGCCTAAACCGGCACTCACCTCCCGTAATAGGTGACCAAACTCGGAGTTTATACATGTGGCCCTAAGTTGCTGTGCAGTGGCTGGCCATGCGGGCACCTGAGTGAGGGAGAGCCTAGTACTCTCCACCCCTTCTGTGCACACACTACATACATCCTAGGCACATATAAAATTTCAAATGGGTAGGGCTGGAGAGATGGCTCAGCGGTTCAGAGTACTGACTGCTCTTGCAGAGGACCCAGGGCCAATTCCCAGCACCCACATGGTGGCTACGAACCAGCCTTAACTCCAGTTCCAGGGGAATCCAAAGCCCTCTTCTGACCTCCACAGCACTGCATGACACGGGTGTACTCACATACATGCAGGCAATACACTCATACACGTTAAAAAAAAAGAAAAATAAAAATAATAGGGCTGGGTAGCACAAGCCTTTAATCCCAGCACTTGGGAGGCAGAGGCAGGCGGGTCTCTGTGAGTTCAAGGCCAGCCTGGTCTACATAGTGAGTTCCAGGACAGCTGGGCTACAGGGAGACCCTGTCTCAAAAAGACCAAAAATAAATAAATAAATAAATAAATAATTTTTTTTAAAAATTCAAATGGGTTCCTTCCAGTCCAAGAGTCAGACCCAGATGCTGGACAACTTAAACTAGACTATGCAGGAGATCATAGTGTTAAGATGAAACCCTCAAAATTAGGAACTTCCTGTGAAGTCTGGATGGAGGCTACTTGAACTCTAAAACCAGCCACATACTTAGGAGGAGAGGAGGGAGACCAGCTCCAGAGGTGCAAGGATGGTGTGGAGGAAGTGTTCTCCTCCGGTCTGGACATGTGCAGATTTATAAATATGGACATTCTGATGATGCATTCAAAGGCCTTATAAACTTGGGTGCCTTGAACATCCTTAAATTTATTAAACAATGTCTTCACAAAACTTTTAAAATACTAATTGTTTATACAAAACAACATCTGAGCTGGTCGTTTAAGGGCCCTACGTGTTAGACACCTTTTGGCTTTGGCTGGCTTTCAGTGTTTGTTTTAAGGTGTCGTTTGTTTGCTTGCTTTGAAAGTCTTTTGGTTTCCACACTGTTTGGTTCTCATTGCTTGCAGACTTCTGAAGGTCTATTTGGTTCTGATCACTTGTTTGTTAAAATTTACCAGCAGTGATTTTTATTTTGTTTTTCTTTTTCTCTGGACACTTCACCCACATCTAATCTAACAAATGAAGAAACGGTGGTAGGTTTGTGGGTTTAATGAGTACCTTAACTCATCTTCAGAACCAAAGGTGAATTCTAAGACCAGTCTTCCTGTCTCAGCTTTCTCTGACCTTGCCCTTCATTCATTCTTTATCTCTTACCACAAAGCAGCTCTTTTGCTTATAGTTCTCATGCAGACCTGGTTTGGCTTGAGTGGAGGTCTCTAAAATGGAGACCACCTTAGGCTCCTAAGGAAGACCATGTGAGAGCTATGTGGGCACTCCTGGTGAGATCCATCTTGAAGCGCCGTTGGAGCGTTTCTCATCTGTTGCTTGTATGGTCTTCTCTGCTAGCTAAGCACATTGGGTTCCTTTGCTTCTGTTTTCTAGCCAGAGCTCACTTAAAAATCCTCTAGACTTGCCAGGTATGGTGGTGAACACCTTTAAACCCAGCCCTTGGGAGGCAGAGGCAGACAGATCTCTGAGTTCAAGGCCAGCCTGGTCTACATAGTGAGTTCCAGGCCAGCTGGGGCTACACTGTCTCAAAACAAAAAGAAAATCCTCTAGACTCATCCATACTGTCTGTACCTGGGTCAGATACAGCAGCACATGACTTCTGGGGTACATGGTAAGAGCAAATCCACAGATGACCTGAGGTGTCTCTTGCCTTCAAGAGAACAGCCCAAGACAAAATGAGATAGCTGCACGTTCAGAATGAAGGAGAGTGCCCCTCAGATCCCCTCCCTGTCCTCTGAGAAAAAGCTGCCCTCCACCTGACTCTGGAAGTCCCTTCCATTGTTCAAACCCTTTTCTTGTATCTGTTTATGATGTCTATGGAAATGGTCTGGGGCAGAAGAGAGAGAACATTCTGCCCCAGGTAAGCTAGCCAATGGCAGTATACCTGATACATCTGTGTATGGTTTCTATGGGAATAATCTGGGGCAGAAGAGAAAGAACGGTCTGCCCCAGGTAAGACAGCCAATGGCTGTACAGGCAAAGTCTCTGGAAATCAGCCCTAGATTGTTCCAATCCTTTCCTGGTTATTCTGTGTATAGTTTCTATGGACATCCCCTGATTTGTGTTTTTTGTGGTTTTTCTGCTTAAAATCCCTGTGTTTTCACTGCTCAGGGTCTCAGTACAGCTCCCGAGACTGTCTGTGTCCCCAACTGGTTGGCTCCAATAAAGCACTCCTTTTTACTGAGACTCAGTGTCTGAGTGGTCAATTTAGGGAATTTTATGGACCCCCGAACATTTTGGGGCTTGTCCGGGATTCCCTGAAAACTCTCGGTCTGTTTTCCTGTCTTTTTCTGCCCTCCGTCTGGCGCCTGGAAACTTCAGCTCTGATTTCTCCCATAGTGAGTCTGTTTTGAGTTCTGTTCTGACTGTCTGGCCTTCTGGGGGCTCAAAGGGGAGAAACTGGATGCCCCGACCCTCCATCTGATTGGTTGACTGTCTGTGGTCTCCGGGCATTTGGCATTGACCCTAGTCACTCCCACAGTGACCATCGAACACGCAGCAATTCCCCAACACGTAGCACTTTTGTTCTGTGTCGTCCTGGTGTCGTCTTTGTTTCCTGTTTGTCTGGTTCTCATTGGTCTTTGTTTTGGATTAATCCTCTTCTTTTCCATTATGGGTCAGACTGCTTCATCTGAAGAGACTTCCCTTGACATAATTCTTTCTCATTTTAAAGATTTCCAAAAAGCAGCTGCAATCTCTGGAGACACGTTTATTTCAGGGAAATTCCGGACCCTCTGTTCTCTTGAATGGCTGTCCTTTGATGAAGGATGGCCCTCTACTGGTTCTTGAGATTAACAAGCTTTCTTCTTTACAGGCCATGATCTTTGGAAGCCCAGGACACCCTGACCAGGTTCCTTATGTCATGGTTTACTTTTACCTTTTGGACAAACCTCCCAAATAGTTGAGCTCACCAACCCACCTGGGATAATGTCCACCAACTCCCTCTTCACCACTGAGGAATGCACCCGGATCCTCTCTGAGGCCCGGAAATGGGTACCGGCTGAAAGTGGCCCATTTACTGAGGATCCTGAGGTGATTGAGGAATTTTCCCTCACCACTGCCAAGATTGGGATCCCAATACCCCTGCAGGTAGGGAGTCACTCAGACTCTATCGCTAGATCCTTACGGGGGTCTCCAGGCCACTACAAAAAGGCCTACAAGTTTTTCAAAAGTCAGCCAGGTTTTGCAGGACAAAAGACTTGTTGAAGGAACTTCAACGCCTAGGGTATTAGTTGCAGCTGCTGCCCTGCCCCTGCCAGCATCTCCCACCCACCCACCACCTCTGAGCCACTGGGAGGAAGAGAGAGGGAGGCTGCCTGCTGGTTTGTCTCTGCTGCTGGTCCACCCTGCCTGAGAACAATTGGAAGAAGGTATGCACAGGCTCTCCTCTGCAAGGAAAAAGGCCGTCCTGGACATCCCCATTCCCTGAAGTCAGAGGCAGGTCAGAGAATTCCTGGAGTCAACTGGACATTGTTGCCCATGGATACCTGTTTTTGCAGAACTGGCCAGGCCTCTATACGAAGTAACAAGGGGGGTATCCCTCAGCATTTTCCTGGGGAGAAGAACAACAGCAGGCTTTGACAACTTAAAACTGGCCCTCACTTCTGCACCAGCCCTAGCCCTGCTAGACATCTCGAGGCCCTTCTACCTTTATGTAGATGAAGGGCTAGGTGTAGCAAAGGGAGTAGAGTACTTGCTCAGACTTTGGGCCCCTGGAAGAGACTGGTGGCCTACCTCTCAAAGGAATTAGACTCAATGGTGGCCGAATGGCCAGCCTGTCTGAAGACTATAGCGGCCACTGAAGTCCTGGTTAAAGATGCTGATAAGCTTGTCTTGGGGCAACAACTACTTGTGACTACCTCCCACACTATTGAAGGGGTACTGAGGGTCCTGCCTGATCACTGGCTCACAAATGCAAGACTAACTCATTACCAGTCTCTCCTACTAAACGTGCCTCACCTCTCATATGCAGTGACCAGTGCCTTAAACCCTGCATCCCTACTCCCTGACACTGAGTCTGAGACAACTGCATCATGATCATTCTGAATTCCTGCAGCATGTCCAGGAAGCCGACCTGATCTCACCTACTTACCATGGAGAACCCTGACTTGGAGATGTACACAGATGGGGGTAGTTACATAAAAGACGGAGTCAGGTATGCAGGGACAGCAGTGGTCACTCAGAAGAATGTTCTATGGGCGGAAGCCCTGCCAAAAGGAACCTCTGCTGAAAAGGCTGAACTGATGGCCTTAATTCAGGCACTAAGATTGGGAGAGGGTAAGACCGTCAACATTTACACTGACAGTAGGTGTGCTTTTGCCACTGTTCATGTGCATGGAGCCATCTATAGAGAAAACGGCCTCCTGACATCAGAAGGAAGGACTATCAAAAACAAACAAGAGATCATTCATTTGTTAAAAGTCATATGGGCACTTGGGAGGCAGAGGCAGGCAGATCTCTGTGAGTTCAAGGCCAGCCTGGTCTACACAGTGAGTTCCAGGACAGCTGGGGCTACAGGGAGACCCTGTCTCAGACCAAAAAAAACAAACAAACAAAAGTCATATGGATGCCCAAAAGGGTGGCAGTCACTCGTTGCCCAGGACACCTAAAGAACAGCACACCTGAGGCCCGAGGAAACCAGAAGGCGGGTCAAGCTGCCAAGGAAGTAGCAGAATCCCCATCCAAACCTGTGCTCCAACCCTGCCAGATCCCACGTTGCCTGAAAAGCCTTCATACACAGAAGAGGATGACACACAGTTCCAGACAATTCCAAATGGGTATGTCTTCCTCAGGATGGAGACCCAATACAGATGACAAGGTCATCCTCCCCCGCTGCCTGGGGGAAATGCTAGTTCGCCAACTCCATGAAGGAACCCGCATGGGAAAAGAAAAGATCAGGTTATTACTGACCAGATACTTCCAGTTTCCTTTCTCAACAGCTACAATACAGGACATCACCTCCAGATGTATGGCATGCCAGATAACTAATGCCTATCCAAAAGTGGTGAATCCTCAGGAAAACGTGAAAGAGGGACTGCCCCAGGAGTCCACTGGGAGGTAGACTTCACTGAGGGAAAGCCGGGACAGTTTGGATATAAATATTTACCGGTTTTTGTAGACACTTTCAGGATGGGTAGAAGCCTTTCCCACCAAGAAGGAGACAGCGATCACAGTTGCCAAGAAGTTATTGGATGAAGTCATGCCCAGGTTTGGTGTGCCTAATGTTAGGATCTGACAGTGGACGGGCATTTATCTCTCAGGTAATTCAGGCCTTAACAAAGGCCCTGGGGACAAATTGGAAACTACACTGTCCATACCATCCCCAGAGTTCAGGACAGGTAGATGACTCAGACCATGAAGGAGACCTTGACTAAATTAACCTAGAATCTGGTGCAGACTGGGTGACTCTCCTCCCTTTTGCCCTCCTGAGGGTTAGAAACTCCCCCTATATCCAGGGAATAACTCCTTTTGAGATTCTTTTCAGAAGACCCCCTCCTCTGGTCCCATTAAATTCAGAACTGTTGGCTGAAATATCTAATCATGAAATACTCCAGTCTATTAGGGCATTACAGCATTGGCCCCTCTATGGAAAGGACCATTCACTGTGATCCTGACGACTCCCACGGCAATGAAGGGGACGGACTGCGCAACTGGATTCATCACTGCTCTGGCCGGTCCCCTCTTAATCCTTTCAGCACTGTTAACCTTTGGACCCTGTATCTTTAATGCTCTAGTCAAAGTTGTTAAACAAAGGGTCTCCTCTGTACAACTGATGGTTATGAGGGCCCAGTACTATCCCCTAATCGACACATATGAATCAACGAGGGCCCATTATAACCCTCTAGACAACACATATGAATCAACGGTTTGATTCAAAAAGATTTCCAAAAATAAAAGGGGGTATGAAGGAGAGCGCCCCTCAGATCCCCTCCCTGTCCTCTGAGAAAAAGCCGCTCTCCACCTGACTCTGGAAATCCCTTCCACTGTTCAAACCCCTTCCTGGTATCTGTTTATGATGTCTATGGAAATGGTCTGGGGCAGAAGAGAGAGAACGTTTTGTCCCAGGTAAGACAGCCAATGGCTGTACAGGCAAAGTCTCTGGAAATCAGCCCTAGATTGTTCCAATCCTTTCCTGGTTATTCTGTGTATAGTTTCTATGGACATCCCCTGATTTGTGTTTTTTGTGGTTTTTCTGCTCAGGGTCTCAGTACAGCCCCCGAGACTGTTTTTTGTGGTTTTTCTGCTTAAAAGCCCTGCGTTTTCACTGCTCAGGGTCTCAGTACAGCCCCCGAGACGTCTGTGTCCCCAACTGGTTGGCTCCAATAAAGCGCTCCTTTTTACTGAGACTCAGTGTCTGAGTGGTCAATTTAGGGAATTTTATGGACCCCGAAGAAGAATTACTACTTTTAAACTTCATTCTTAACCTAGTGTTTTAATGTTTCTTTTACTGCCCTTCCTGTGGCCTCTGATTTATATAATGTAATAGCTTAGACAAGGGGAACTCTGCTGGTTTCATATGCAAAGGCATCTCCCCCTTAAGAAATATTAAACATTAGCCTTTTCTTTCAAATCCTATAAAACTTGAAACTAGATTTATAAGGAATTCTAATCTTTTAATCCCATCACACCTGGTAAGACTTTGTTTAAGGGAAAGACCCTGATTCATTCCTAAACCTAATACTGGGGCAGTGAAGCTCTCCTCCCTTTAAGAAGATTCTTTTAAATTAGATCTGACTGAACATGCAATGCGCCCTTATGCAAAGTAAAATCTGCCTTGTCAAATTACTTTTGCTTTCGACACCTGTTTTCTGTCCGGAGACCTTTCTGTTAAGTTTCCTTTCACAATAAGACTAACAGGAAACAATCTCAACAAAGAGTAATTACAAAATCTTGGTTCCTAAAATCTATCTTGTATATAATTATGTATACACAGTCTACATGAACTTATGGTTTAAAAAAATAATAATTTGGGGCTGAAGAGATGGCTCAGCAGTTAAGAACACTGGTTGTTCTGGCAGAAGACCCAGGTTCAAATCCCAACACCCACATGGCAGCTAACAACTGTCTGTAACTCCAGTTCCAGGGGATCCGATGGCCTCTTCTGCCCTCCATGGGCACTGCACGACACAGGTGCACTTACCTACATGCAGGCAATACACACATACACATAAAATTAAAAAAGAAATTTGCTTGGTATCAAATTGACTTATGAAGAAGTTCTCCTGTAAGCTAAAATTATTAAGTTATAACATGGTTCCTATTGCTTGAGGCTATAAATTAATTTTAAGAAATAATTACTTCTGCTCCAGGGTGCAATTTGTCTCTGTGTTTTTAGATATGTTTCATATAATATGAACATTTAAAAAGATTTTTAGGACATTTTGACCACTACCGCCTCTTTAAATCCAACAAACAGATTTGTCAAGGTCTTTATCTTTGCCAAGTCTATGTAAAAACATCTCTAAACATTTAAAAGACATTATAACAATATATTTGAGATCATTGTTCATCTCTGTGAATATATAAGGGGTTAATATTAATTGCTTAATAAATTCTCACAACAAATGATAAATTTGTTTGTAAATGCTATTATGCATATGACTGGATGTTTCCAGACTAGAAGAGATAATAAGAATGTTTGAGTAAGTTTATTAAAGCTTTGAGAAGGTTTCTAGAGATACAGAATCATTATTATAATGATTGCCATTGCAGCCAAAATTTTCAGCCCAGTCCTCCGGCTTGTACTGTACACTCAGTTACTGTCTTAGGTTGAACGGATGCAGACAAGTATTGGGGTCACCTGTAACTACTGGCGAATGTCTGTTTCTCTGTACTATGCAAGTGTTACTTTTGGTACTTTCTTTTGCCTGTAACAAGATAATTTGGCTCAAGAGGAGCTAGGCTTTGCCTCCCTGTAGCAGATGAGTACTGGTTTCAGTGAGCTCGGTCTGAATTCTGAGCAGCTTATTTTCTGCCTATAGGCGTATGATATGACCTCCTCCCTTCCTTCTAAAAAACTGTAAATCAGGATATGGGGGCGGGGGCTAAGAAAGAAGGAGACTGCTTCTGTTTTCAGTAGAACAGACTTCACTTGAGACAGACCTAAGAAGATCGTTTTAAAGCCCCTTTCCTGGGCTGTGCCTACTTGATCTGTGGTGTTAAATCTCTCCCTTCTCTGACTTGCACTGTAAAAACTCAGTTCCTCTCGGAAATCTACAGTGTTAAAGATTCCACTCTTGCCACACCCTCAGGACAGCCCTTTATGTACCTAAATCCGCTAAAGTAACCTCAAAGTTTCTAAGGTTCAGTCAAACCTTTGCTTAAGTTAGTTCTTATAAAGACTAAAAGAATAGAATATATGTCTAGTCAAGGCTTACTTAAAAATGTTTGGGTTTTTGTTCAAGTTTTATCTACATATTACATAGTAATTAAAAGTACTAGACTATTGATCTGGGCATGGTGGTGCAGGCCTTTAATCCCAGCACTCGGGGAGGTAGAGGCAGGCGGATCTCTGTGAGTTCAAGTCCAGCCTGGTCTACAGAGTGAGTTCCAGGACAGCTGGGGCTACAGGGAGACCCTGTCTCAAAAAGACCGAAAAAAAAAAGTACTAGACTATTGTAACTAACCTTCTTGGATGTTTAATAACTATACTTAAAGGTCTATACTAATCTTCTCAGAGGGACTTATAGGGAAAGTTTGTTCCTTGCCCTCCAAGGTCAACTAAGTCCCAGGGGACTATGGGGGCATCTCAAAATGTCCTGTAAATGTGATGAGTCTCCTATCCTCCTGTTCAGGGAGGCCACGGAGACCCTATTAGAGAGACTCAAATCAGCGTCCAGCCTGTAAAGAGGAGGGTCAAGACAGGAAAGTTTCTCAGAGCTCCCGTGTAAAGCCACGGTTGAGCAGGACCTTTTAGCTTATCCTCACATAGATGGAACTGGTAAAAGGCAAGCCAAAGGAGCCAGGGCTCCCCTAAAGCCCAAGTGGCCCCTGAGGACAGATCCTTAACTGACTTTGAGAAAAAAAAGCTTGGTTAATTTGGGCCAACTGTATGATCTTTTTTTTGGGGGGGGGTCTTTTTGAGACAGGGTCTCCCTGTAGCCCCAGCTGTCCTAGAACTCACTATGTAGACCAGGCTGGCCTTGAACTCACAGAGATCCACCTGCCTCTGCCTCCTGAGTGCTGGGATTAAAGGTGAGCGCCACCATGCCCGGCTTTCAACTGTATGATCTTACAACTGTATGATCTTACCCAAAAAGAAAGTATAACCAAAGATTAAAGTGAGCAGTATATTTCTTTTAAAGTTGGAGAAATTGTGCTTCCCAGACATTAGGCTTAACTGTTCATATGGGAAAATTTTCTCCTTGATAAGAAAAATGCTACTCAGATATAAGACTTCGGATCTTGGCCTAGTTCAACACTGCAGTGCCTACCTGCAGCCAAGAAAGACAAGCCCACTACTGTTCTTGTCTAAAACTAAATGATGGCTAAATTTCTTCTCTTTCCCTGTATAGAAGCCATTTGGGAGAGAACTCATACTGTGATTCTAGCCACTCCAACACCCAGATCCCGAGTTCGTCACTCTTATGGGACCACAAGAAAAATGAGGAGGAACCCACTAGATGGATGATCTTGAAAGCTTTCATCAAGAAACCCTACTGGACTTTCATTTGGACATTTAAAATTCACCCTGTTCTGACTTCTCCTGGTTCCCCGCCTAGAACTTGTGCCTAACTACTCTTGTCTTTACTTCTTCACATCTCCTCCCGGTACCAGTCAAGAACTTTCTTTTCTCTCTATAACTAACAGTTATATACTTTTCGGATCTTTTAACTAGGCCCACTGAAGGGGTACCCCAGTTGCCACACTCTGCACTCCTATTCAGGATGTAAGAAGCCAGCGCAGTCAGTGTCCCCATTCCCTCTTCAGAGGGAGGGGTATGAGAACAGGAGGTAGAAACTGGCCAGGCAGTTTTAGGGTGAGGACCCCAAAAGAAGAGTAGCCAGTTTCTTTCAGCGGAGAGCTGGATCTACCAGTAAACTTGAACCTACCTTGTAACTTGTCCTTTGGATCTTATCCCTTGGATTCCTTGGATCTACCAGTAAACTTGTCCCTACCTGAGGCCAGAGATGCCAACTCTCCAATCCAAAGTTGTCTCTAGTTCCGCCATAGCTAGAGGCTGGGGATGCCAATAAGGGGTTCTGGTTTGTCCATGTCTCTCTTTTTCCGAAGCTGCACCCTGTTCCTGGAAGACATGCCGAGGACATGACCAGACCCTTGATGGACCTGGATACCTGGAATGAGGACTCGACTGGCCAGCTCCTCTCCTCTTTGCCGCCTCCCTCCACTCAACCCTGTACTGACTCCGGAGTACTGAGTCTTATTGGAGAAGTACCTAGGATACCTGGGCCCCTGGATGGCCGCTCTAGCAGGACCAAGAAACAGGGTCTTAGCCTTCCTGTTTGGGCTTTGTTTGATAAACTTGCTTGCCAAATAGAGGCCATTAAACTCCAGGTGATTCACCAGGACTATCAAAGAATTCCTCTAGAATGAGACCTACGGGATCATGTCCATCTAGAGGGGGGAAAGCAATGGTAATAAAATTTGTTAATAATGAGAGGGTTGCTAAGAACCTTAAACTGTGGAAGGCCTGAGCTATGAGAAGAACGAGGAAAGTAAATAGAACTCTGCCCTGCTCCCTGTGGTTTGTTCCAGGCTTAACTACCACATGTCCCCACTGAAATCTTTGTTTGCCAAACTGCTACATTCTTTTGACATTTGTAACCATGTGCTTATGTGTCGGCACCTGCTTTACCTCGTATGTGCTTCTGGAAGTTGCTTCCTTAAAGTTGACTGTAAATTTCTCTACAAACTTGAGCTTGGAGCTGGTGCTATTATGAAATAATCCAGGTATCATTCCGCTGGTGTAAATAAACTTTTCCTTCACCTGACTTGGCTACTGGTCTCTTGACTACCAGAAGTTTCTGCAACATATTGCCTACATGTATGTAATTGCACCCATGACATGCAGTGCCCATGGATGTCAGAAGAGGGCATTGGATCCTCTGGAACTGGAGTTACTGATGGTTGTTAGCTGCCTTGTGGGTGCTGGGAAGCAAGCCCAGGTCCTCTGCAAGAGCAGCCAGTGCTCTTAACCACTGAGCCATCTCTCCAGCTTCCTAAAATAGATATTTAAATGAGCTTGCCTTCTGTTAAAATCAGAACAGAATTAACAAGAAACAAAACCCACTAAATTCTTATATTTTAAAATGATCTTTCTCATTTTACTAAAAGTAAGTCAACATTCTAAAAAGTATAATTGCTTTGACTGTAAAGCATGCGGACCTACAGCCACGTGGGCAAACTCATAAACATTCTGGTTATGGTCAGTTGAGCTTCATATAAATCTTTTTTAAGATTTATTTTATTTTCTAATTAAAAATTTTTTTTAGTTATTTCTTTTTGTTTTATGTGATGAGTGTTTTGCCCGTGTGTGTGCTTGCACCACATGCATGCCTGGAGACCAGAAGAGGAAGTCAGTCCCTTGGCACTAGAGTTATAGGCAGCTGTGAGCTGTCATGTGGTGCTGGGACCAAACCCAAGTCCTCTGCAAGGGCAGCCAGTGCTCTTGGGACTGAGCCACCTCTCCAGCCCTTTTATTTTTTTAAGCAAGCAAAGTTTTTTTGAGAGGTAGCGTAACAGCTCCCTGCAGCTGTTTTAATTAGTTAACATTTAAGTCCTCTTGGGGTAAAGTCCTGATATCAAGCCAGTTTTCTTTTCAGGCTCAAATTCAAGTTCTCTAAATTCCTACTTTTCTTGTTGTCTGTTTGTGGTTTTTTGAGACAAGATCTCCCCAGCTGGCATGGAACTCTAGACCAGGCTGGCCTGGATCTCACAGAGATCCACCTGACTCTGCCTCCCCAGTGCTGGGACTAAAGGTGTGCGCCACCATGCCTGGCGCAAAATGAATTAGAAATTGAAGGGGTTATTTTCAGGAGTTCCAGGAGCAGACTGGCCTTGCCAGATGCTGCTCTGGACACCATGTGAGTGTACAAAGGTTGGTCAGCTAGGATTCTGTCCAGGGACACCAAGAACAAACACACGGTTTCCTCTGCTCTCACCCTAGTTTCTTAGTCTCTAATGGCTCAGCTGCAAAGCCTTGAAAATCGACAAAGCCTGTCATACAGCGTTAAATGGCTGACAGAACTCTGAAAGGCAAAGTCAGGAACCAGGTGGCAGTTGCCAAGAGCGGTTCAAAAAGTACAGGAACAATTCAAAGTGTTACTGGACTGTAGCTGCCTCCAGCAGCCAGGCTCGGCCACTGCCCCAGGCAAATTAAAAGAGCTGAATGAACAGTGAGGGGTCTAGCTGGGCGTGGTAATGCAGACCTTTAATCCCAGCACTGGGGAGGCAGGGGCCGGAGGATCTCTGTGAGTGCAAGGCCAGCCTGGTCTACACAGTGAGTTCTAGGACAGCTGGGGCTACAGGGAGACCCTGTCTCAAAAAGACAAAAACAAAACAAAACAAAAACAGTGAGGGGTCTCAAACTGACAGGAAGGCAAATTCTGGGGTGCTCTGATCTGGGAGGATTTACCAAGGGTCAGTCTTTCCCAAGAGTTCAAAACAAAGTCCAAACTCCGATCTCCCGCTTTCAAATGGAGGCCAACCGATGCCAGAGAGGGAGGGTAAGAAAAGTCCTTGCAATGAGCAAGTCCGCAGCTGTGTGGGACTTCTCAATGTCTCCTTTCCATCTACGGTCAACTCACTGTGAACAGCTGATACCAACATTGTTCCTGAGTCATCAGGGTCAGAGCCTGGGTTCTTGTTACTGAATTTAGGGTCACAGTGACACAGGGGACACCGGGGTCCCCTTCTAGGGTCCTTAGCCTCATTCACAAGAGAATTTAAGAATGGATACACAGGGAAGCTTTAGGACAATTCTATTAGCATTTAAGAAAAAGTCCTCAGGGAGGACCAGTGTAACTCTCCGCAGCTGCCTGGAGAACGGACAGAAGGAAAAAGTCGTGAGCCGTGCTGGTTTGAAGCTGGCATGGAGTCAGACATGGCAGGGAGGGGAAGGGAGCTGTAGAGAAGAAGGGGGGAGCGTTGGGGCGGCCCAAAGCATTAGGTAAAGCATAGATAAAAGGTAAACGGCTGGAGAGATGCTCAGAGGGTAGCAGCACTGACTGCTCCTGCAGAGGACCCGGTCTCTTCCCAGCACCTTCCTGGAAGCTAACAACCATCTGTAACTCCAGTTCCAGGGGAATCCGATGCCCTCTTCTGACCTCCACGGACACCGCACAATATGGGTGCACTTACACACATGCAGAAGACACACTCATATACATTTAAAAAAAGAATATCTTCATTTCTGCCAGGCCAGTTAAAGCCAAAATACATCTTTTCTCTGGACTGTGACTTGCCAAAATTGTTACCAGAGTTGTTAGGGTCACAGCCTGGGCCGTGGCAGCCCTAACACACCAGCATTGGCCACTCATCCCCAATAGACCAATTAAAGACACAAATTAATAGTGAAAAGCAGAGAAAGGAGATTTAATTAATGTGGCTGCAGTGGAAAGAGGACCAGAAGGGCCAGCTGACCGCCTACCCAAGTCCATCTTCGGCATCCAGACATGAGGTTTAGGGCTCAATAGAAAACAGGAGACATGCATCACTAAGCAGCCCTGGTCACTGTGCGGTCCTGAACACCACTGGCCTGTCCCTGTCTCAGCTCCAGGCTCTCCTGAAAGGTGGTCTGATGGGCTGTCAGCACTCTGTGAAATCTCTTTCTGGACACAAGCCCTCCTCTGGCTGCACCAGGTTCAGACTTTTCCTTCTCCCAGCAAGAGATTCCCAGGGAAATTCCAATTCCTTGGGGTCCGTTGTTTCAGTGCTTTATAGCTAGAGGTCGGCTGAGGCACAAAAGCCTCTGTTTAGAAGGTCTTCATGAGGCTTTGAAGATGGTTACAGTAGAGCCCACGTGACCCCATCATGAGCTCCAGACCCAGCTGGAGAGCCGACGGTCTCCCTGGCCTGGTCCATGTCTGTCTCCCCAGCCTGGTCCATGTCTGTCTGTCTCCCCGGCCTGGTCCATGTCTGTCTCCCCGGCCTGGTCCATGTCTGTCTCCACGGCCTGGTCCATGTCTTACTTCAGTCCATCATTTCATGCTGTGCTCACGTTCCTCCTTTTTGGGATGGGAACATTTATTCTGGGCCATTGAATATTGGATGTAACTCTGAAAAAATAAGTCATTTCATGGAGCTGGAGAGAGGGCTCAGCGGTTAAGAACACTGGTTTTCTTGCAGAAGACCCAAGTTCGAATCCCAGCACGTACATGGCAGCTAACAACTGTCTGTAACTCCAGTTCCAGGGGATCTGACAGCCTCTTCTGACCTCCAAGGGCATTGCATGGCATGGGTGCACTTACACGCAGACAATACATGCATACACATAAAAATAATAAAACATTTTTTAAAAAATCATTTCATAGCCGGGCGTGGTGGCACACGCCTGTAGCCCCAGCACTTGGGAGGCAGAGGCAGGTGATCTCTGTGAGTTCAAGGCCAGCCTGGTCTACATAGTAAGTTCCAGCACAGCTGGGGCTACAGGGAGACCCTGCTTCAAAAAGACAAAAAAAAAGAAAGAAAAGAAAAGAAAAAAATCATTTCATAGGGGCTCACAGGTAAGAGATTGCCTTGGGTCTCAGAAGAGACTTAGGACTTTTGAACAGTGTTGGGTTTGCTGAAGCCTGGTGACTTTTTGAGGTAGACTAAATGTATTTTACACTATGAGACTTTAGGGGCTGTATTAGAATGCGATGATTTAAAGTGGTATGTGTTGGCGTCAAGTTGACGAGGGGTGGAGTTGTTATGATTGTCATTGTTAACTTGGTGAGATTTAGGTTCACCATGGAAACACAGTATGTCTGTGAGAGTTTCCAGAAAGATTTAACGGAGGTGGGAAGGCCCACCCTGACATGGGTGGCCCGCTCCACAGGCAAGGGTCCTGGACTGAATAAAAAGGAGAACGTGAGCTAACCGCCAGCACTCTCTCTCTGCTTCCTGACTATGTGACCAGCCCCGCCCCAGCCCCAAGCCTTCCCCACCACGATGGACCACACCCTCAGACTGGGACAAAATAGACCCTTTCTTTCCTAAGTTGCCTTTGCCACATATTTGGTCACACCAAGGCAACGAACACAGCGAGTCTCCTGCCTCTCAGATGAGCTGTAGGGGCAGACACAGGGGTGCAGCACCCCCACAGGGGTGCTCCGAGGGCCACCAGCCTCTGTGGCCCCAGGCAAGCCAAGCTTCTGGTCCTGAGGGCCAACATGCTGTCCAGGTAACAGAGAAAACACACTAGGCAGAGTGGGGTCAGATTCTGCACTGTGGACCAAGGCTCCTTCCTGAGGGAACAGACAGCTCAGAATTATTCCTGGCAGACTGGAGGTGACTCAGAAGAAGGATCTGGGGCAGGAAGGGTGGGCAGGTCTGCTGGGCTGTGAGGACAGAGTCCTTAGAACATGTGGATGAGATCTAACATTGCAGAAGGACCCTCGGCAGAAACTGAACTTGTCATGCTGGCAAGTGTGCTCTGTGAGATCTAACCCAAGGCGAAGTTGACCCAGGATTAGAGCTGTGTCAAGAATTTAAATTAGTACCATGGGCTGGGGGAAGGTAGTGAAGTGCTTGCCTCAGATGCTTGAGGACCTGAACCGGACGTAGTAGTGCTCGTGTGTCATCTCAGTGCTGGGGAAGTGGAGACAGGTGGATCCATGCAGCTCCCTGGGGCTTGATGGCAGTCAGCCTGGCCTGCGCTGTGAGTTCCAGGCCTATGAGAGACTGTCTCAAAAAAACGAAAAATAGTGGATGGCACCTGGCTTCCATACTCATGTGCACACATATGCATATGTATCTACTTGTATCTGCACATATACATACAATTAAACTAGTACATTGACATTTGGCAAGATGATGGAAGGAAGGAAGGAAGGAAGGAAGGAAGGAAGGAAGGAAGGAAGGAAGGAAGGAAGTTAGAAGACAAGGGAGAGGGAAGGAGAGAGGGTGGAGATGGAGTGGAAGAGGGGGAAGGAAGGAGGAAGGGGGGAGGAAGGAAGGAGGAAGGAAGAAGGAAGGAGGAGGGAGGGAGGGAGGGAGGAAGGAAGGAGGAAGGAAGGAGGAAGGAAGGAGGAAGGAAGGAAGGAAGGACGAACTGATTGAATCTCTTTTCAGAAGAAAATTGTTGTCTAACCAAATAACCAGCTGTGGATCCCTCATGCTCCCTTCTCAGCTTCTCCCCACTGCTGCCGGCTGAAAAGCCATCCCCAAGCCCACCCACCTGCATCCCTCCCTCCCCGCTGGCCACCTGTTCTGGGGCTTTCCTTCCAGCTCTGGCTCTGGGGTTTCCAGACCACCAACCCTTGAGTGGTTTCTGTGAACAAAAGTTCCAAAAAACCTACATCTTAAAACTGAACATTCTACAAAGGCTGATAACTGATTAGAACTTCAATGGCTGCGGAGGGGTTCAAAGGTTGCGGTTCCAGAGCCCAATTACGATTTATCTTGGGTCATCTTTAGCCCCTAAACAGCCTTACTGACCTTTGTTTCTGACTTAACATCCTGTGACTACCAGATAAAAACCTTTGGAGTGCATTAACCTAGACCACCAGCTTCCACCAACCATTGGAGGCCGACAGCCAAGATTTCTCTTTTACTGTATCCGCCTACTTAAGGTTTCCACTAATGTATTTGAAAAATGTCTTGATTTATGACTTTTGTTTACTCAGTTACTATAAAAAGTAGCTCATGAAAGGGGCTGAAGAGATGGCTCAGTGGTTAAGAGCACTGACTGCTCTTGCAGAGGACCCAGGTTCGATTCCCAGCACCCACATGGTGGTTAACAACCATCTGTAGCTCCAGATCCAGGGGATCTGATGCCTTCCTCTGACCTCTGCGGCATTGCACGACACAGGTACACTTACATACAAGCAAGCAATACACCATACACATTAAATTAAAAAAAAAAGTTCACGAAACTATTACCACATTGGAACATGGAATTTGGGGTAACCTGAATCTGCATTCCTGGGACATGGTCACTCGTATTTGGTTTCCATCTCTGGCTGCCAGCTCTCGTCCAGGTCCAGCTTTGTGACCTCTCCTGTGGCTGGTGGTAACTATGACCTGCCACATCAGGAGGGCATGTGAGTCTGCAAGGATACATTAGCACACTGATCCTCACAGAGGCTACCTCTGTTCTAGGCACCTACCCAAATTTACTTCCGGGATGTCACATCCACAACTGGCGATGGCCCCATCCTATGGCCCAGGGAGGAAACTGAGCAGGATAACAGTTCCTAATAGAGTTATGAATGACACCAGCAATGGGACCTGAATGAGCTAACGCTGCTGGTTGCCTATGGTCTGTATACTCTAGCACCTCCCAAGGCCATGCAGCTAGGACAGCACTGAATACAAATGGCTGGGAGGGGCAGTGGGGATCTCAGGTGAGGGTCAGTGCCCCTCTCCACCTCCTCCTAGAAGGACCATCAACAGTCAACAATCCCAGTCATGATGGGCTCTTGCAGGCAGGGCAGGTACTGCTGACCTGATGGAGATGGCGCTGCTTTGCTCCGTGAACTGGATTCTGTAACAGCCACGCACTGGCGCTGCTATATTCCCATGGGAGCCCAGGCTGTTTGAAGCATTGAGTTTCTTTTTTTTTTTAATCATTATACTTTTTAAAATTTTTAATAACTACATGATTAGAAGCATTTCACTACAGCTTTAACATATTCAGTAACACATTCCAGAGCAACAGTACATCTCTTTCACAAGTGGGTGCAAGTTTCTAGGTTCATAGCTGAATTACTATAGTTATATATTATTGAACTCAGTATAAGCCCTGTAAGACATAAAATTGGATGAGTTTTTTAACCTTTAAAAAAGATCTCCATTTCATTTTAGAATATATTGTTCCTTGCAGACAGACTCATTGTTTTTGCTACTAACACTGAGATGTTGGTGCTTGTATCTCTATCTGTAGTATCTGATTATTACTAGTCATAATCGGTTGCACTGGGATCCTTGGTGCCTGTGTATGTCTGTGAAGTCATCGGACAGATTTCAGTGGTAATGTTTATCACCTCTACTAATTAGCATGACATAAATTTCCATGCTTCCTCCTCAAATATAATACATTTTTAAAAAATTTGTTGATTTTTTTGTGTGTGTATGTGTATATTACACAGAACATCCCAAACCATCTCATTCGACTATACACCCACTTCCCAGATGGCACCCTCCCATAGCCTCCCTCCCCCGACTAGAGCCCTTATACTCTGATATTCCTGCTACTGTCTGCTGTGTTGTCGGCACCCCAGCCATTCCCCACTACTTGCCCTTCTGGTGAATCTAGTCAGCCTATCTAGAGGTTTTGTTTTAGGAGGGTCATCTAGCAGTAATCAGTTGTCAATAGGACTCTAACTTGGGGGCTCCCCAGTAACCTGGGGCGGCAGGTGGCAAGGGGACCTTCCTCCCCAGGAGTCTCAGGCTCTGCCCCAGCTTGCAGAACCCCCAGATGCGTTCAGAAAGACTTCCCGATCCACGGCATAACCCCATGTTGCATGTAATGACTGGGTATAACCAAAGACCAGGAGGGCCACATGGTGGAGAGCCTGTCCTCCAGCTGTGGAAGAGGACAAGGCCTGCTTGCTGGGGAAGCCAACAGGAGGTCAAGGGACCACCCAGGCTCTGTCCATGCCTGTGGCCAGAGCTGGGAAGGCGATCTTGTTTGGAATCAGGACTCTCAATGGGATTAGTTAAGGGTCACCCTGATGTTCTCCTGGGGCCCCCACACCCATATTCATGTCCTGATAAGATGATGAAGGGACTTAGAACGCAGAAAAAGTGGCCATGTACAAGGGCTCAAAGGACCTGAGGAATACTGGGAACACCAGCATCTGGGAGAACCATCACAGCCCACCAGCTGATCCCAGGAGCCTGGGCTAGGACACACAGCGGGCAGCAAGCTGAGGGTGGACATCCCTATGAAGGAGGAGGTGAGGAAAGGAAGCACTCCTCTTCTGTGTAGAAAGCGGTGTGATGCCTCAGGAGGCCCCCTGTCCACGGTCTCCCAGCCTCTCCACCCCAAGGTGGTTTCTTCCTGGTGATCTGTATTGACTTTCTCCCCACCCAGGGAAACTCCAGTCTGGGCTTGGGAACCGCTTGCAGGAACACATTCCATTGCAGACCTGGCTGGCACAGAGAAGGACAGAAGGAATGTGCTTATGGGTCCCCAGCCCAGCACCTGGCAAGAGGGAGGCAGGATCTGCCCAACTCTTGACATCAAGGCCGCAGGTCTCCTGCCTGAGCACTGGGGGGAAGGAGGGGGTGTCACAGCTGGTATCCACAGCTCTGAAGTTCTCCAGGAGGAACAGGAAACCGCTGAGGCTGTACTTTGTGGCTGGGAGGCCATTGCTGACAGGAGCCCAGACGGAGGCTCACAGAGGCTACACTCCCGCACCACCCAGCTCTGGCACTTGGCACCTGTGACCTGGAGGCCCCACCCACCTCCTTCTGTAGTGGGACCTCTGTGCAACCTCCTGCCTGACTTCAGTAAGTCTTCACTGAAGGATGAGTCTCGCAGGCCCAGAAGGCAGACCAGGATGGGTGGGGTTTCGGTTCATCTAGGCTTCTCTGGAAGTTCTTGTCTAGAACTTTCTTTCTGCCCATCAGAGTCACTGGAAACTGGATTCAAGTCCCCCACCTCCACCCCCTTGTCTGCCAGCCTCTGTTTCCGTGTTGGCACAGCGCTGCAGACAGCAGGACTGGGCTCCAGGCCTTATCCCATTTCCACACTGTCTGTAGCAGGATGTCATGGCTTCTTGAGAGGTCGGGGTTGCCCCGGGAGTGGCTGCAGGCCACCTATAAGGACGCTAGGAACCACCTCTCCCTGTCACACTCTGGAAGGGGGCTGTTAGAACTAGGGGAATGGTGGCTGAGTTCTGACAGGACGGGTTTACAAGGGTAGCGTCTGCTGCTCTGAGATCCCGTCCTGCAGACCCGGCTCCTGGGCACACCTGCACTACCACCACTCCTCCTGTGCTCCCCACTGTCCCACAGAAGCCTGCCAGGAGCAGGAGAACACAAGAAGGGCCCAATCCACCAGCCAATCCACCGTCCCTGCCAGGTTTAAGAAGAGGTCCCGTTGACCAGGATCGACCCTGACAAACGCCGCACAGCAAGGACATTCAAAGGGACCCCAGAAGGGCACTGACAGGAGAGATGAGATACTTCAGCATCCTGGGTACCATATGTAGACCAGACTCAGGAGTGGGAGACGCGGACCTGACCAATCAGGGCAGATGAGAGCCCCAGTAGTGGGGTGTCTGGTGATTCATGGCCCCATCTGTGTTCCTGGTCTAGTAGGCATTTGTGTGGTAGATAGGGTGATGGTTGGTGGATTGCTAGGTTTGTAGGGGCCCCCTACTGACTTCCTGTCCCTCCTCCCCCACAGCCCCTGTAGCAGCCTCTAGACACCAGGCTGGTTCTCCGGGACCCTGTATAGGATTCTCACTGGTCACCAGTGGGCATGACCTCTCCCTGCTGTCTCTCCCATGCCCCTCACCCCTTGGCTCAGCCCACAGAGATTACCACCTTCCCAGAGCTGGCATGGCCCCTCTCTCCTGCCTGTTAACCTGGCATTGCACTGACCCAGGAACACTACTACTCCCACACCCACACATACTCACTCCCGGCCTCACTGGCAGCCCCCAGAACCCAGATCCACTGTGGGCTGTCCCCAGTGGATCATAACTCACTGCACTGTGTAACCATGTTTGAATGGGCACAAGAAAGAGGTGAATATAGGTTAAGAGGGGGCTTATCTCCCCTCTGTTTCTTCCTAAAGATTTAGGAAGCTCTTTACAGAGCTTAAGTCCTGTCCATCTGATAACAGTTGTATCAAATAAAAGAAAATGTCAGAGCTGAAGGGACAGCTCAGTGGTAAGAGCACCAGCTGCTCTTGCAGGGGGTCTCAGTTCATTTCCCAGCACCCACATGGTGGCTCACAACCACCTGTAACTCCAGTTCCAGGGCATCAGATGCTCTTCTGGTCTCTGTGGGCATCAGGCATGCACATGGTGCAATCCATATATGTAGGCAAACACTCATACATATTTAAGAAAAAAAGTCAGCCTCTGCCAATTGAGTGACTTGCTTTTAGCCTGTGTAAGAGAGTTTTTTTTGTAAGTAATATTCTAGTTGAAGGAGGTGCTTGAGGGAGCACTGGGAAAACACTAATGAGAGATGTATTTTAACTTCACCTTAGAGCCTCGGAGATGAACGGAAACATTGATGGGCAGCTCTGAGGTAAGACACACAGGTAGGAAACTGCTGGGCCAGGCTTCTTGTGTCTGTGCTCTTCCCGGACAGACAAGCCTCAAGCTGCTTGGCACACAGGTGTTCATAGGAGTGAATGTCTTTAAGCCCAGAGACGGAAGAGAATCTGAATCACTGGCCTGGCATATCTGGGTTAGGGTGATGCTCTGTGTGCCTTGGGCACGAATGGGTAAAGCCAGTTTGCAGAGACCTGTGTCTGTCCCACTGACTTATGCTGATGCCATGTCACACTCCTTGCGGTGTATGGGACCGATGGGACCAACAAAGCCATATGGACCCAAATATTTGTGTGACTTGTCGTGTTACTACGCCAACATTATAATTACTTAAACAAACAAAAGCCTAACTCTTAAATTTAGATTTTTAAGAGTGGGCCTGAGCTCGGAGGATACTTGTTCCCCCAGAGATCTCTGGGAACTGTCTTGCTGTGCCCTGAGTCCAGCCCTACCCATAATTTCATTCAAAAAGGTTTCTCCAGCTTCACTTGGGGAAGTACAAGCTTGGCTCCACCCGTGAATCTCAACAGATTTTTTTCATCCCTAGCTGTAGAGTATCTCATTCATCCAGGTTCACACACCCTTCCGGATCGTGTCCAGTGGAGAGGGGCTCTGCCTTTCAGAACTGACGTAGTTCTCAAGCACACCCACATTTCTTCATGATCTTTTTTGGTGGAGTACTAAATTGATGTTGCCTAGGAAACAAGATCAGGTGCCCAAGTCAGAAGACACAGCAGCACATGGTCTTGCTGGGGTTAATTAAATGTCATCAGTCCGGATTATGTCTGGTTATAAAATTCCCACAGGACAGGAACAATTCTGGGATGGATGGCGGGGGAAACAGTGACAGGGCCAGGGCTGGGCACGTAAGACCCTTGCCGGGCCCATCTTGAGGAGCTTCCTTGAGTCACCCTTGAAGCACACAGATCACTCCAGATGTACAGGAGTGTCACCCCCTCCCCATGTGATGTCACAGAAAATCAAGTATGTCACTCTAGTCCTGCAGGAATGCTGCTGGGGGACCACAGGAGCCCTGGATGGGGACGTTTTCCTTCTGAGACCCTCTCTGTAACTTCCATCTTGTCTGAGGCATGAGAGTATGAGAGTACTGTGTGCTCCCTGGTACCTTGGTTGGGGAGACCCAGCCTGGTTCTGGGGGGCAGGAGTGATAGTGGCCAGTGTGGCTGGGCCAGTGGCAGGTTCTGTCTACTGGAGTTCACTGTCGTCGACCTGAGCAGTTCTGGGATGCAGGTTCCTCTAGCATCTTAGCTAGGGAAACTGAGGCCAGCCGGGTAGGGGCAGGAGCCGATGCAGCGGAAGTCTGGGTGGGCTCTCCAGCTTGCCAGACCCCGTGTCCCACTGGACTCTGCAGCGGCTGGCCTGGCTGGACCCCCTGCATGAACCTGACTGGGGCTGTTGTCAGTGCCCAGTTTATTTTGCTGGGCAGAGCAGTTATGCCCTCTAGGCTGGGGTGCCTAAGGAAGCCGTGCAAGTGTAGCTTACTTCCTCCCGCCGAGGTTGAGGCTCCAACCTGGAGAAACTAAAAGTCAGGCAAGTCCCTGCTGCTTCCCAGGGAAGTCCCGGCAAAGTCCCCGCTCCTGCCCAACATCGGCAGTGTGGACGATTTTTAGCCCCAGTGGGAAAGGGGCTTTCTTTTCCCTGAGAGGTTGGCAGGCCACACCGTGCCTGTCACAAGTCCTCAGCAGGCTCTGGCTGCTGTCCAAGAGCGTGTAGCCGCCAAGCCTCCAGGCAGTGGGAAGGTGTGGCAGAGTGCTGGTGGGTGGAATGGTCATCTGGGCTAGCACCCAATGTTCGAGTGGTGTTAAAACACTCCTCACCAGGCATGGTGGCTCACGCCTATAATCCCAGCTCTCAGAAGGCTGGGCAGAACAGGGAGTTCTAGGCCAGCCTGAGCTAGGGATGAGACTTTGTCTCAAAAAAACCAAACCAAATAAAGTCCCACTTACCCCTGCAGCTTGCCATCGTGCCTCGGCCCCCCCGGGTCTTTCTGTGGCAAGCGTGCGGGCGTGCTGACACGTGAGCCATCTGCAGATGCTGGCGCTGAAGCACCACTGCCCGGAGCAGGCCCCTGATTCCCACCCACCGGCAGCTTCAGTAGGGAGGCAGGGCCAGGAGCAAGCCATCAGGGGACACACACCATGAGGTGCTCTGGGCTCCTGGTCAGAGCAGGGGCAACGCAGGAACCTGGGCATGTCCACAGGTGCCCTTGAGGGTCACGATGTCTCCTGGGGCTCAGCATCCTCAAGGCCACAGGAAACATCTAGGAGGGAGCCTGCACCCCTCTTCCTGGACCTGGAGTCACCCACAAGGCTCCCTCTGCTACCCTGCAGGCTCTGCCCCTCCATCTCTGCAACCTCTCCAATTCCATGAGTCCCTTTGGTTCCTATTCAATATGTGTGCAAGGAACGTGTTCTTGGGCCCCAGAACAACATGAACAGATTGGGGAGGCCCCATGGTGTCACCAAGTGTGGAAGAGAGAAGGAAAGGATGGGTGAGCTTCAGGAAGCAGAGCAGGTGACATTGAGGGTGCGATGGGAGAGGTGGGGGAGTTGCCTGGACCATAGCTCAGAAAGGTCCTGGGGCTGAGACATTCAGACTCAATGAGTGGCTTAGGTCAGAAGTTGGGGGACAAGTGGAACTGGGGGGAGAGGTACTCTTGGGGTGTGACCTGACTCATGTTAGGAAGTGCCACCTTTATGAAGGGGCTCTTCTGACATGGGCAGGTCTCCCCTCGGGGCCACTGGTCCTGCCAGACAGCACTGTCCTGTGCCTCCTGGCTGACCTAGTGACTCCACTTTCACACTTGGGGTTTCCCTGAAGCTGTCTCCGTGGCCATGCACTAGCCTAGGAAAGTCCCCAGAGCCAAGTGTCAACAAGGAAAGTTCAGCCTCAGCTGGTTCAACGCTGCACTGCTGGACTTGAGCCAGGCTGGTTGCTGACCCTGCCCAGGACAAGAGGAGGGCCTGTGGCTACCAGCTGCCATGCTTCTCCCCAGGGACCCAGGACCCCAGGATGACATTCCTGCCCTGCCTCCACCCTCACTGTGCCCAGCCTCCCCAGGGTTCCTCTCATCAGGGGGAGGGGTGTGGTCCACAGCCTAAAGGGCCAGAGACAGAAACTCCCTGGGGTCTGGGGTGGCCTGTGGGTTGGGAGGTACCTACAGTCTTGGAGAAGCAGAAGGGGGAGGTGCGGGGGCAACAGAGGGGGCCAGCATCTGCCTGCAGACCCTGCAGTGGCCACAGAAGACATCATTCATGGGGTCTGGAGCTGGAGGACAGATGCCAACCCCTCTGGGCAGGAAGGGAGGGAAACTTGGCATGCTAGGTGACAGACAGAAAAGCCCAGAAGGCCAGGCGATGCAGTCAGAGCCAAAGAGGCAGAAAGGGCCGAGGCCCCCATCCTTCAGGAGGGCCCTAACCCTTGGCCTCAGCTGGAGGGACTGATGACAGCCTCCAGCCCATTCCACAGAGGCGGTCATCTTCTGTGGTGGTCCTGCACAGCAGGGCCTGCTCCCCACCCCACCTGCCGTACCTTCAAGTCAGAATGAATAGAAATGGATGGGGCTGAGCCAGGAATGGCAGGTCAGGTGTGGCCAAGGTGGAGAGGGTCACGGGGAGGGGACAGAGAAGGGGCTCTCAAACCAGGGTGGGCAGGGAGACCAGAAAAATCAAAAATAGAAAGGCCAAAAATAAGAAGCAAAATCCCCCACTCTGTAACGGTCAGGCCCTGACTATTTAGAGCCTGACAGTGAGGTGGGATGCCTTATACAAAAAAATTAAGCATTAATTAATGGCCCTGGTGCCTGACCCCAAAAAGCCAGTCTCAAGTGGAGTTATAAAATGCATTATCTCAAGCCAGGCGTGGTCGTGCACACCTTTAATCCCAGCACTAGGGAGGCAGAAGCAGGCAGATCTCTGTGAGTTCAAGGCCAGCCTGGTCTACATAGTGAGTTCCAGGACAGCTGGGGCTACAGGGAGACCCTGTCTCAAAAAGACCAAAAAAAAAAAAAGATTCATTATCTCCTGAGAGTGAGCTGCCCTCTTGAACTCCATTCAACCCACACACAGAGCCCAGGAGGCAAGGTTGGGGAACTTCTGTTGTAAAAGGACCCCATTCCCTCTTAGGGGCAATTTTCTCTCTCTTTCTCTCTCTCTCTCTCTCTCTCTCTCCCCCCACCCCCAAGAACTCACTACTATGTTTCTGTCCATAATATCTATTATCATTTTTTTGGTCTTTTTGAGACAGGGTCTCCCTGTAGCTGTCCTAGAAGTCACTACGTAGACCAGGCTGGCCTTGAACTCACAGAGATCTGCCTTGCTCTGCATCCCGAGTGCTGGGATTAAAGGCGTGCGCCACCACGCCCGGCTGAGCAGCAAGCCTTTTAACTGCTCCCTTATCAAAATTTAAAAAAGGTAATATTGGTTTGCAGAAACATTTTTTTCAACAAAACACTGGGGTGAACATCCAGCGTTAGGAACCGGGGCACAGCCTGGGCTCTGGCGTCTCCCTTCTGCACCTTCTTTGTCTCACCCTCTGCACCCCCAGGCTGGCTACTGGGGGCTCTGGGGAAACAGGAAGTGCTTCGGTCCTGGGTCACTGGCCAGATGGCTTCCGCTGCCACCTAGTCATCCTGAAATTCGCCCCCACACTCAGGCACCCAACACTTCCTGAAAAGTTCCTGAGGCGAGGGATCTGACTTCCAGTGGCAGGTGACACCTGGCCAGGGACACGGGAGCCAGTGTCCTCTGTGTTAGGCTGCTGTGGGGTTTTCTCTCCACTTCTGGGCAGCTGCCTCATCCACTCACAGCATCTGTGCCTTTCCAGGTTCGGTCTGCAGCCATCTTGGCGCCCATAGGAAATGTGGCTAGCTGGGAACACAGTCACTCACATCACAGCTCACCCTGCCAAATGGGACCTCACCTTGGACCCACATTGGCACAGCTACCTGAAAGGGGTCCCCAGGCAGGATGGAGCAATCCCCCAGAACCTCTCTCCAAATCTGTCCTCCATTCATCCCTAGCAGTGAGGGAAGCAGGAGGCTCCTGCCTGGATCAGGGTCCCTTCCCGCTGCCCCAGGCCCACGTAAGACAAGGGTGCTGGGTTGCTGCTTGCAGCCGAGTCTGGGGTGGGGGTTGGTTGATCCCACCCACCCCTTTGTAGGTTGACTCTGTCATCACAAGCCCAGTCCAGCCTATCCCTCCAGAAGAGTCCCTTAGCAGGTCACCTGAGGGTGTGTAACTTAGGCTGAACTCTACCGAGGGTCAGCAGGACAGATCAGCAGCTATGCAGGGGTTCCACAGGCCCAGGCTTTCAGGTTGCAGAGGTGGGAAAGGGTGGGACAGAATAGACTCAGGAACTGGTAGCTGATGCGCCCCCTCACTCTGAGTCAGCCATATGGAAGCAGGGAGCCACGTGTGGCCACTCTGCCCCCTGCTCTTTGGAGAGTGACCACAGACAGGGCTTGGAGGATAACACCGTGGCTTAGCCCCTGGGGCTCTAGGACTTCAGAGTTGGGGTGCATCCTGGCATCTTCCATGTTTGGTTTCCCTCTGGGGAACCTGCCTCACTACTGGAAGGCAGAGAAGCTGAGACATGCCTGTCAGCAGCCCAGAGGTTCCTTACCCAAGCTCTCTGGCCTGGGCACTGGAAGGAACACAGGACGCAGTCTAGGCATGGAGTGAAAGTTGCAGCAGGACTCTGGGCATTCCAGAGCCCTGTGTTCAAAGATGCTTCCAGAATGTGCTGAGGGACGGTTGGAGTGGCTTTAGGAAGCTCCTGTGAGTACACCTACCAAAATGGGACTGGAGTTTCTGGGTAGGCTCAGACAGCTGTGAAGGTCTATGTTCCACAACAGAAAAGTGCAGCATGTTGTCCGAGCTCAACACTCAGAGACAGATTCCCGACTGCTACCATGAGCTAAAGATGGATGTGCTTGGGTCTGGCTACCCACAGAAGGGGGTAGACCCCAGAAGCTGTGCTGTGCATGAAGCCAACACAGAGGGCTCAGTGCTTGGTGGAACTCCCCAGGGCAGGTTCTGAGGGCACTGCTCCTGCCACGGTGGGAAGCAAGACCATCAGGTTCTTCGAGGTTGAAGCTTGGGCAGTTCCTTTGGGAGCAGTACTCGGCAGCTGGCAAGTTCTCACTAAAGACACCTGCTGAGGTGGTGCTGGGTTGTGCCAGCACCTCAGCAGGGTGACCTCACAATTTATACCTGGGAAGCTCAGCCCTGCCACCCTGGCGTCCCCTTGTCCCATGGGTAGAATGGTAGCAGGTTGCCTCCAGCACAGAGCCAGTCCCAGAGGAGCATTGCCACTATGGGAAGCTTGCCTTCTGGGCTGATCTACGGGCCTCCAGCCTCCCTACACCCCTGTCCTAGTTTGTTTCTTCATTGCTGTGACAAAACACTCTGACCACTACCAACTAGGGGAGGAAAGGGTTTATTCAGCTTACATCTCCCAGGTTGTAGTTCATCAGGGAGCCCAAAGTAGGAACTCAGGGCAGGAAGCTAGAAGCAGAAGCTGGAGCACAGGCCATGGAGGAACACTGCTTACTGGCTTGCTCCCCTGGCCCCTGCTCAGCCTGCTTTCTTATGCAACACAGGCCCACCTGCCCAGGGGTGGCACCACCCACAGTGGGCTGGGCCCTCCCACATCACTCATCAAGAAGATGCCCTTCAGACACCGCCACAGGCCAGTCCTATGGAGGCAATTCCCCAGTTGAGGTTCTCTCAACCCAGGTGTGTCAAGTTAACACTAAAGCTATCCAGCACATCTCTCTAAGTCGCCTTCATCATGGGGTTTTATCGAAGCAACTTTTTGTCCCCAATATATGATGTTAACATTAATATTACAACATAAGACAGTACAACCTTAAAAACCCCACAATCCTTAAAAAATCCAAACACTTTAAAGTCCATAGTCTCTTAATAGTCTCTTAACTGTGGGCTTCTGTAAAATCCAAAACAAGTACTGTCTTATTTCAAAGGGAAGAATCGGGCACACTTAAGCAAAACCCAAGTCTAGCAAAATAGCTCAAGGCTGGACATCTGGGAGTCACTCTCGATCTTCTGGACGCCAAAGGGTTCTGGCAGCTCCACTGCTCTGACTCTGCCGTCCACAGCACACTCAGCTCATCTCGCAGACCCAGGCCATCTCCAGTCCACACCTACTGCTGTCCTTGGTGGTCGTCCCACGGTCCTGGCATTTCCAAAAAGCTGGGGTCTCCACTGAAACTGAGGCTACACCTTCACCAATGGCCTCTTCTTGCCTCTTGGGG
>NW_008332152.1:2315541-2316118 GCF_000622305.1 Nannospalax galili | reverse complement strand
CTTTCAACACCAGAACCATGTAGGAGACTCTTACACATTACCAAGTCCTGCTTCCAACATGAAATAGAGGTGCGGGTCCCCTCTGTGTGCTGACACCGAGGAAATACCTCCCAGAAGACTCCACCACAGAGATGCTGGTCTCTTGTTACTTAAAGCTGATTTTTCAGCCCCAGCTAACCAGCATCAATTGTCCCAGTAAAACAAAGGTTTTACTTCAGGTTCTGGTCTCTTCTTAATCACAGCTGATTCTTCAGCCCCAACCAACCTGAACCCACAGATTCTCAATCCAAAATCTCACACGAACAGCCCTGATAGTCTCCGCTTCCCTTTGAAGCTTCACAAGCCAGGCCTCCATCGTCTACAACTCTTTCAGCATAACTGTTCCAAGCTCCACTGTGACAAACTCTGAGCACGCAATGGCTTTTCTAGCCCAAAGTTTCAAACGCTTCCACAGTCCTCTCCAAAATACCAAGGTCAGGTCTGTCACAGCAATATCCCACTTTCTGGTACCAATCTCTGTCCTAGTTTGTTTCTTCATTGCTGTGACAAAACACTCTGACCACTACCAACTTGGGGA
>NW_008332152.1:2290264-2315267 GCF_000622305.1 Nannospalax galili | reverse complement strand
GACCCAGGTGTGTCAAGTTGACACTAAAGCTATCCAGCACAACCCCTTAGGAGGAACTCATGGACCCTCAATGGTGTACCACTGAGGGACAGAGACACACTCAGGACAGAGCTCCAGGAATGACACAGAGCAGAGGAGGGACGCAGTGCCGCACTACACCACAGCCTGACTTCAGAGTCAGACACTCCAGTGTGTAGGAGACTTTATTCAGGATGGCTGAGGGGAGGGACTTCATTCCTGATACTGCAAGGACAAGGGGAATATACCAGAGAGCTGGTGGATTGCTGGACGGAATGCCAACAGGGGGGACACTGGGGTAGGGTCTGTGCTGAAGATGGGCCACGGGTACAGACATCCAAGGGGATGAAAGGTTTGACAGGCTCTCACAGGGTTCCTGCTGAGACTGGGGCTCCCCCTAAGATGACCCAGCAGCAGACTTTGACTAGATCCTGCAAGGCAACATGCTGAAGCCCAAAGTTTTGGGAAGAGGGCTCAAGCCTGCATTGGAGCACCTTGTCAGGCCTAGTCACTTGGTCACAGTGTAAAACTGCTTAACTCTATGGCAACCTGTCTTGCTGAAGAGAACACCAGTGATGCCATGAGGCCAGGAGGAGCCATGTAGGCACAGATAGAGACACTGGGAAAGGAGAATGGGAAGGTGAGGTGCCCATGTCAGCAGAAGCTGTCCAAGAGAAAGCTTTGCAGCTAGGCATGATGGGGCATACCTGTAATCCCAGCACTTGGGAAGCTGGAGGATGGGGAGTTCCAGGCCAGTCTGGGTCACGTAGTGAGACCGTGTCACAAATAACAAACAAATGAATAAAGTATCCCAAGGGGAGGTGAGGTGGGGGTCAGAGCTGGGGCAGCCACCAGGGACCCAGGGCCAAGCCAAAGGGCCCCCAAACACTGAGCACTGCAAAAGCCCAAGAGAACTGCTGCACTCAGTCCTGAGCAAGGGATAAGGGGCATACAGCAGTGGCTGAGGGGCTGGGCCTGGCCCTGTCTGTGCACACCTACTCCGGGAAGATGCCCCCAGGTCCTGGAGGCCCCGGCTTGGGCTGCTCTGAATCCAGAGTCCAGCTGATCTCAGACATTCCAGGAAGTGTCCTTGCTTCCCCAACAACAAAGAAAGAGGCCTCCACCCAAGCCTGCTGACCTCTGGAACATGGTAGACCTGCCTTGTGGGAACCACTGGAAAGAGCAGCTCAGGAGAGGGGCCTGCGGACAAGGGTGTCCTTGGCACTTTGGCACTGGTTACCAGGATGCCAGAGTAATTGTTTCAGGAATGGCTCTGTAGACCTGCAGGGAGGCCATGGACATTTCTGCCCAGGTCCAGGCCAGCCAGACCCCCTGCAGCCTCAGAGGGAGGATTCCTCTATGACTTGGCTCCTGATACTGTGAAGCCCGTGTGCAGGCGGCTCCTTCCTCTAGTAGAGTTGCTGTGGAATGTTTGGTCCCTGATTGGTGACCTCATTTCTCAGAAAATACCCTGAGGAGAAAATCTTCAAGGCCAAAATGTTCTCAACTTTCTTCACTGGGGAAGCTGCACAGGACCCTGAGGTCAACTGTAACAACAGGATCCCCCCGGGGAGGGTAGTGGGAAAGGCAGAAAGACACTTTGAGAGGACACTGGGTCACACACGTCACCGAGAGCTGCTGTCGTGCACGCCACACAGCAGTGCCTCGTGCGCAGGCCGGGGCAGCCAGGATGACGCTTGTTTTTCTTCTTGCCATTTCCAGTAACTTGGTTATGCATCTTCACCATAGCAACCCAATGTTGAACAGAGACTCGGGCAGCCATGGGGACGGGAGACCTCCAATCCTGGTCTGCTGAGTTGCAGCATCTCCTGGGTACAGAGTACCACATTCTGCCATTGTCCCAAGATATCCCAGCTTCTGGGCGGGTCTGGAGGGGGCTGGCAGCCTCTCTTGGAACACGGTATCATGGTGGAGACCCCAGAAGATCAGGGAGAGGTCTACAAGGTAGGCAGGCCACCCTCACCAGGAGGTGGTGTGCACATGGCAGGACAGGGGCAGATTGAAAGTTTGGGGGTTTGGGGATCAAGGGGGACACTGACATAGACTGTCCCTTTGGGAAAGAGATTTATTATGAGTTTTTAATATTTTATTATTTTTGTGTTATGTGTATGAATGTATTGCCTGCATGTAAGTGTACTTGTGTAGCGCAGTACCTGTGGAGGTCAGAGAGGGTGTGGGATCCCCTAGAATTGGAATTCCATCATCATGTGGATGCTGGAAATCAAACCCGGGTCTTCTGCAAGAGCAGTCAGTGCTTTTAACTGCTGAACTATCTTTCCAGCCCCTTATTATTACTTTTGGTCTTTTTGAGACAGGGTCTCCCTGTAGCCCCAGCTGTCCTGGAACTCACTATGTAGACCAGGCTGGCCTTGAACTCACAGAGATCCTCCTGCCTCTGCCTTCTGAGTGCTGGGATTAAAGGCCTGCGCCACCACGCCCGGCTATTATTTTTATTTTAAGTGTATAAGTGTACTACCTGCATGTGTGCAAGTGCATCCATGTCATGCAATGCCCATGGAAGTCAGAAAGGGACGCTGGACGTTGGAGTTACAGATGGTTGGTAGCCACTGTCCAGTCCTCTGTAAGTGCAGCTAGTACTCTTAGCCACTGGGTCATCTCTCCAGCCCCTATAAGGATTATTAACACTGCCATAAGATAGCATGGCAGAGGCTCTGAGAAGTCAGGCTGGCGGCAGAGTGGGGCCCTTTCTATAGGTCTTAGAGAAAGGGGGAGGCTCCACGCCACACAGTAAATGAGTGGTCCAGGGCATATGCTTGCCGTCAGGCAGGGAGGGAAGGTCTTGCACTTTGGGGAAAGAGTATGACCTCAAGGATGTGGAGGTGGGTGGGGAAGAAGGGCCCATTTAGTTGATGTGTACCCCTCACATAGGGTACATTACCAGTAGCTCCTGATCACTTGGGCCCTACACATGGAATCAGCAGAGGGAGAGGAGAGGCTGCAGATGGGCATGTCCTAAGAGCATCTGTGCTGGGTTCTAACCATCTCAGATGCCCAGGGCAGGAGTTTGGAGGGTTTCTGGCCTTGACTTGAGTTGGGTGTTCTCTGACTTTGGGGAGGTGCCTGGTGCTCTTCCCCAGGAACAGTGCAGGCTCTGGCTGCAGGTGCAGTATGGATAGCTCTGGGCACGGAGACCAGGCTGTGTCCTGCTCCAAGCCACTACCTATGGAGTGGGACAGTGGCTTCAGGCTGTGCCTTGCCCTGGGACACTCCATTTTACAAGGCAGCGTTGGCTCCACTGTGAGTGCAAATGCAGACGTAGGTGACTCTGCATCTCCTTGGACACACAGACACCATCATCTATCCAGCACCAGCCATGATGCAAAAGTGAAACCGTACCACCTGGAGTTGGGGAAACAGATCAGTAGGGAACTTGCCGTGCGAGCATCCATATAAAAGCTGGGTGTGTCTGTAATCCCAGGGCTGGGGAGGGGCAGAGGCAGAGACCCTGTCTCAAAAAATAATGTGGACAGTAACTGTTGAGGACACCTAGTGTTGACCTCTGGCCTCCACATGCACATGCACACACACAAAGTACCACCTATAAACCTATAAACGTAGGTTGGGAACACATAAGCACATATGTGTCCCTATCAGGAAGATGGGTGCGACACTTCACCTGGATCCCATAAAGATGACAGAATACCGTACAGGAGCTGGCCACACCAGCATGTGTGTCAAGGGACTGATCAGGGACTCCTGACTGTCCGTGCTGCTAGTCACAGTCTACTGGAGTTGCCCTGCCACTAGGCCGGGCCCTGTGACCCTACAGCAGCTGTCCAACTACGTTAATGCTGGTGATTCTGGCATCTCTCTCTGCCTCCAGCAAGACCTCTTTAAACTCCCTGAAGTCTGCTGCTGCCTCTTTAACCCTTTGTAGCCATTTGTGATCCATGTACCATATCTATATGCAGCTATAATAATTACTGTGTGCTGTATGATCTGTAATCTGAGGCTTAAGATTATTCATTACAGTTGCAATAAAAGAATCTGTGTTTGCCAACAGTCACCAAGGGAAATCAGGATTCTCAGCAGGCTGCAGCCAACAAAGCCCACGTAGTTTGCACATTATTGCTGTTCCATATATTTTGGCATTGTGGAAAGACACAAGTGTGTCCATCAGTGTTTCAGGCACAGCCGTTCACAATGTGGGATCTGGTCACTGTGGTCTCCATAGTCTCCTTATCTGCGCTCTCTGGTGACTCATTTGACAAAGGACTGATCTTTCACAGTCACTCTGTGTCCTCAAGAAAAACAGTCCCTGGCTGGGAATCCCCTGAAAAGATCAACTTCCTGTCCAGATAGTGTGGTGGCTGTGGCCGCATCCCTGCTGCCTGCTTGGAGGTAAGGGTGCACCTACCCTGCGCTGCCGGCCCCTACATGGGAACTGCTAGGTCAGGGATCATGGGAGACTCCCAGGAGCCTCTGGACACCTAGGGGTCCTGTGTTCTATATCACAATCCAAATGTCAAAGCAAGCCACACACCTTGGCTCCCCACGGGGAGACTGCCCTGCTGCCTCACTGTACATGCTACTGGGAGGGGTGACCACTTCTCAGGACACCCCCAGGTCCCCTAGAGGCCTTCATTCTCCTGTCTCTGGCCCACTACCACTGGTGTTGGGCTTCTAGCAGCCAACACTGAGGCCACCCGGGCCTCCTCAGGCATCCCCGTTTTCTCTAAGGCAGGGCACTGGGAACCTGTACCCCAGGACCGTGGACAAGAGGAGGATAAGGGAGCCCCGCCCATCTTGCTGGCTCACCCCCAGATGTCCCATGGGCTCAGCCCTGGCCAAGCTGGCCTGTCCCCTCCCACCATCTTCCTCTGTCATCCTGTCATGTGCTCTGGGAAGCCCTGATCTCTTGATTTCTGAAAAGCAGACTTAGGACAGCCAGTGGACCGATCACCCTGCTTGGGACTCCCACAGCCACCTGGGGACTCACAATTCAGCAGCAATGACCCCAGGAAATGCCAAACTGGGGCAGGCAGGCAGCCACTCCTGACCGTGCCCAGATCTGCAGTCTCCTAATTGTACATGTGAGCACTTCTGATGGGCCCAGAGAGACAGGGCCTGGCCACATAGCACGTGTGTGGAGCTGGCCCCAGGTAGCCTGGTGTTCACCACCTTGCTCTCCAACTCCACCCTCAGGGCGACGGGACCGTGAAGGCTGCAGCTGAGGCCTCAGTATGCATGCAAGCTTTCTTATGGTAGCCACAGTAAGTTAATTCACTAGTTCTCCAAACAGGTTCAATGGTGTCTCCCAGGCCAGCAAGGGCCCATCCCCTCCACATAGGCACTGGGGCACCCATGGAGGACAGAGCAGAGACTTCTTGTGACAGGCCTCGGGAACGTCCTGTTTGGGGCCAGGTCAGAAACCCAAAAGATATTTAATGAGAAATATTTTAGTACTTCTGCTATTTGGCCTTGGCCAAAACCAGGAAGTGCAAGGACCCATGAAAACAGACAGAAAATATTAAAAGAACACTTAAAACGTGCTGAACTGATTCTGACTTGAAGACATTTCCACACATAGTTTGCAGTCACTGCTCACGGCCTTCCCTGTCCAGAGCAGCAACACCCTTCCTTTTAGAGCTCGGGGCACACCTGAGCACACAGGCAGAGCAGAGCAGACTGAGGAGCCGACAGCCTGCATGGTGGTTTCCTTCAGGAAGTGTCGGTCCTGTCACAGACCTGCAGCTCTGCCCAAGTCAGCTGTGGGGTGTCTCTATGTCAGCTGGTGACCCACCTCATGGCCGGGGCCACAGCACCTAGGGGCTCCCAGTGGATCCTGAGAAACTCAAATTAGCGACATGACTCAACACTAAGGGCATTCTAGGGGTGGGGAGTCCTATAGACAATACCTGACCACTGTCCTTCAGTCAGAGTCCTGACTGAGCATGTCTGTATGCAGATCCTACTCACACCACTCAGTCCTGTCACCCATGTTGCTACGGCCTTAGTACCCACAATTGCTGGCCTTACATGGCATCATGTCCTTCCAGAGTTCTCCAAAGGTGGCAGCCACAAGGCACAAGCTTCTAGGAGCTCTGAGAACACCCACGGCCATAACTTCTCTCAATTCTCCTACATCAGGAGCAGCAGTGGCAGTCACCAAACACCTCCTTCACTGGCCATTGGACTCTGACAAGCTGTCTCTGCCATCAGAGCTGGAGACCTCCGTCTTCATGGCCTTGGGGCCCCACCACAGCTCCCAGAGCACTGGGAGGACTGTTCTGCCCTGTCTGCAAAGTTGGCCCTAGAAAGCACAGACCTGGGGGGCTCTGTCCAGCAGCAGTGTGACCCTGTCCTGTCCCACTTTCCCCAGACATGCAACAAGACAGAGGACTACCCCCCCACCCCACTCTTCTAAATGAGACTGTGGTTTGGATCTTATAACACCCATGGCCCCTGGAAGCTGTTGCAAACACCTTCCGAACTCAGGCTGCAGCTTCTTCCTGCTGGCCTCACAGAGCTGATGACCTCACATTTACACACCAAATATGAGTGACCATGGCCCGGAAAAACAGACTCAGGTTACCCCAAATTCCATGTTCCTGCAGTTAACAGTTTCATTATGTTTTATAGTAAGAAAAGTCATAAAGCAAGACCCTTTTCATTGGTGGGCACGTCCAGTAGGCGGGTCATGGCAAAGCAGGGGTGGGGGGGTCTACTGTGGGTCTCAGGTGCTATCTGATGACATTCTTAGCTTTTTGATTGGTGAGACCTGGTGGTCTGCTAAGGTAATACATTTTATTGGTCACAAGAATGTTAATTCAAAAACAGAGGTAGGCAAGGTGTGGCTATTTATAGGGTTAAAGATGTCCCCAGATAATCTGTGAATAGGCTCCTGATCTGCAACATTCCAGACCCTCCACAATCTCCAGGGTGCTAATCAGTTGGGTGGCCTTGCAGGAGATTCAGTCCAAGATGAGGAGTTCTTTCTGGGAACTTTCTTTCACAGTGTTGAGACTGGCCTCCTGTAAATAGAGGTGGTGCTGGCCGTGCAGCAATCCGAACGTGTTGCTGAACTGTGCACTAAACAGGACTAAAAGAGTAAATTTTACATTCTGTATGCTTCCCCACAATAAAACAAAGAGCCAGCTGACAGGGTGGGAGGCCCAACACCTGCCCTTTCAGTGCCTCTCGCCGTAGCCGGAGCCCTCTTTCTGGCTCCTCTGGAACTCCCTTCCCCTGGTACTCTCCTTGATCTTCCCAATCCCCAGTACCCACACCCACAGGTAAGCCAAGGGGCAGGCCCCCCACAGTATACACTGGTCCACTGGGCACCTGTAGTTCCTAGAGCTCCATTGGGACTGATCCATCTTTACTGCATCCCTTAATCCCTTCCTTTCCTTCCCACCACTGTGCTGGATGGGCAGGTGTCTGCGGACCTGTTGACACTTGGCATGGGCCATTTGGAACCAGCCCCCAGTTACCTGGCCAACCAAGGCAGTTACCCCACCCACAGACGTGGCCTCAGGGTAGGCTGCATGATGTATGCTGTGCTGGGACCCAAGTGTCAGCAAGAAGTGTCCTGGTGTGACCCCTGGAGAGCCCTATCTGGTAGTCAGCCAGAGACAAAGACCAAGTCAGGAGGGTCCAGGGAACCTATTGGGGTACTCTGGCTGTTTCCTGCTGTGTAACACACTCCCCACACCGGGTGGCTTCCAGTAGCCCTCCTTCCTCTACTCAGGAGGCCAGCATTCCCCAGCCACCCTGCCGTTACTAGGTCCTTGGCACTGGCACACTCCAGCCTATGGCTCACAGTGGGGCCTTGGCCTGTCCCATAGCCTGTCTGGAAGGCAGCATGCAGGTCACAGGGTGAGGACAAAGGAGTGCAGACTTGGCTGGAGCAGCACAGGAGGCTCAGGCCCGCTGAACCCTGCACCCCCCCTTGCGCCCTGTCACCCTCTTCTGGTGGCCCCAGACCAGCAGCACAGGCCCAGGAGGGAGCATTAAGAGACAGCACACACCCCTCTTCAGAGCCAGGAGGGAGCTCCACCCTATAGTCCTGGGAGCCGCTCTAGGCATCCCAGGCTAGGGTCAAATATAGGAACTGACAGAACTGGCCTGTACTAAAAGCAGGTTAAAAGCAGTCTCAGCCCAGAAAGGCCACAGTCAGGCAATGGCAGGAGTAGAAGCCAGAGGAGCAGTTCTGCAGACACAGGGGAACTGTCCCATCAGGTCAGGTGCCAGTGAGAACCACACTGGGCCCTTAACATTGTGCTGGGGGCACAGCATGTGGAACACTTCAAGTGTGGGGAAGAACTGGCCTGCGATCCTGCAGGCAGCAAAATTAGAAGAAACAGACTCAAGGCAAACAGAAATTGAGAACTCACTGCCAACAGAGCCCTGCAGCATAGTTTGTTCTCAAGGCAGGTCAGGAGGCACAGGGAGCAGGGGAGGCGGACAGCTCCTGTTTTCCTTGTTCTTGTTGGACAGGTTTACTCAAAATAACAGCGATGTTGGATCTGTGTAAGCTCTGCACGTGCACACTCATGTGTACACACTCGTCCTTGCTCATGGCCAAGTGACACGGATGACAGCAGTGGTTTAAGGGGCAGGAGGAGAATTGGCAATGGGTTGTTAAAGATACTTGTGTCACCCATGAAGTGGTACAGTTACTGGAACATAGACTTGAATTAGTGGTAAATACACTGCAAACTCTAAGGCAACCACTAAATAAAAAATTTTAAAGTAGTAATATGCTAAGAATAGAAAACAATAATTTTAAACCTCAATTAAAACTGTAAGATGACACCAGGCATGTAAGTACACACCTTTAATCCCAGAACTCTGGAGGCAGAGACTGAATTCTGTGAGTCCAAGGCCAGCCTGGTCTACACAGCAAGTTCTAGAACAACCATAATATGGCTGAGGGTATATCTCAGTGACAGAGCAGGGGCCCGATCACCAGTACTAAGAAAATACACACACACACGCACACACACACAGATACACACATACAGACACATATATGTATACAAACATCCATACATAGATGATACACATGCAAACATATATACTATACACATGCACACACACATATACATACAGATGCACAGACGCGTGCACACATGTATACAAACATGTGCACACACATGCTACACACATGCACACACATGTATACACACACACAGCTAACAAACTGTACAGGACAAAAACAGGAATGAAAAACAAAGGCCACAGAAGAGTCGTGGCCACTACTGACCCAAGTGCATCAATAAACAGAACGGCAATGAGGATGTAGAAAAGGCTCAACATGTGCTGTCCACAAGGAATTCATTTCAAATACAGAGACACATGGAGACAAAAACACAAGATGGGGGCTGGAGAGATGGCTCAGCGGTTAAGAGCACTGACTGCTCTTGCAGAGGACCCGGGTTCAATTCCCAGCACCCACATGGCAGCTACAAACCATCCTTAACGTCCCCAGTTCCAAGGGAATCCGAAGCCCTCTTCTGACCTCCGCAGCACTGCACGACACAGGTGCACTCACATACATGCAGGCAATACACTCATATGTATAAAATAAAAATAATAAATAAAAAATAAAAAAACACAAGATAGAAATATATTTGTAGCAATCAAAATGAAGCAGAGGCTGCAGGATAGCTCAGTGGGCAAAGGCACCTGCTACCCAGCCTGACAGCCAGTTAGACCCCAGGACTTCCACACACTGCGGCACATGCCCCTCCTGTGACATCCACACACTGCGGCACATGCCCCTCCTGTGACATCCACACACTGCGGCACATGCCCCTCCTGTGACATCCACACACTGCGGCACATGCCCCTCCTGTGACATCCACACACTGCGGCACATGCTCCCTACCCCCCCCCGCCGACACCAATAAATAAACGTTAAAAACAAGCCTAAATCCAGGTGTCGTGAGCACCTTTAATCCCAGCACTCAGGAGGCAGAGGCAGGCAGATCTCTGTGAGTTCCAGGGCAGCCTGGTCTACATAGTGAGTTCTAGTCAAGCCAGGGCAACATAGTGAGACAGCCTCAAACAAAACAAAAACTAGAAACAAAAACAGAGGGTTTTTGTTGTTGTTGTTGTTGTTGTTGTTGTTGAGACAGGACCTCTCTGTAGCCCCAGCTGGCCTGGAACTTGCTATGTAGACCAGGCTGGCCTTGAACTCACAGAGATCCACCTGCCTCTGCCTCCTCAGTGCTGGGATCTAAGGCGTGCGTCACCACGCTCCAGCTAAACTTAAGCTTTTAAAAAAAAATTTATTTATTTTTATTTTATGTATATGAGTGTCTTGCCTACCCAGAAGAGAGTGTCAGATTCCCTGGAACTGGATTTACAGACAGTTGTTAGCCTCCATGTGTTAGTCACCATGTGGTCCTGGGAACTGAACCCAGGTCCTCTGTTCCTCTGCAAGAGCAGTAAGTGTTCTTAACCACTGAGCCATCTCTGCAGCCCTTTAAGTTCTTTTTTTAGTTAAAGAAAACAGCAAGAGTTACATTAATTACTTCAGAAAGAGCAAACATCAGAATGAGGAGGTACAGGGATAGAGAAGACCTGCCATAATGACAAAGAGTGAGAGTTAAGTCAGTTCCATGGATGAACATGGGTCTAACAGTGTCAAAACACGAGGCAAAGCTGACAGAACTACAAGTCCCAGATACATCTGGATTAGTCCGGACTTCAGCACTTTCCATTAGAAAGAGACAGATCCTTGGGGCTGGAGAGACAGCTCAGCCACCAGGAGCACTGGCTGCCCTTCCAGAAGACACGGGTTCAGTTCCCAGTACCCACATGGCAGCTAACACACATCCTTAACTGCAGGTTCCAGGGGATCTGATGGTCTCTTCTGGCCTCCATGGACAAGCTCAGCGGTTAAGAACACTGACTGCAGAGGACCCGGGTTCTAATCCCAGCACCAACATAGTAGCTAACAACCATCTGGAACTCCAGGTCTAGGGGCTCTGATGCCCTCTTCTGTCTTCCTGCAGGCACTGCTCAATACAGGTGCAGACTACACTCATACACATAAAATAACCCAAATTTACAAAATTTTAAAAAGAAAGAGACTCAGCAGGTAGGAAGTCAGTAAGGGCAGCATTGAACTCAACACCACCGCCAACCAACAGCTCTGGACGACCTAATCCTGCAACAACGACATATGCATTCTTCTCCAGCTCTCATGGAATGCCCACTAAGACAGACCACATTCTGGGCTGGAAAACACATTCTAGATAGAAAGGAACAGAATTCAAACTCTGTGCCCTCAGATGACCACAGTGGAATTAAACAAGACAGCTGGAAAATCCCCAAACACTTGTAGATTAAATACACTTAGAAATAACACATAGGTCAAAGAATCGAGAGAATTTTAAAAATATTTTGAACTAAATGAAAATGAAAATACAACTTAATGACAATTGTAGGATGCAGTGACAACTGGGGCTTGGGGGGATTTCTATCACGGACTGTGCCTATCAGAGAAGACGCTGCAGAATACCAGACCAGAAAGGGCAGACTCAATCAAAAATGACAGGCCAGACAGGAATAAAGGGAAAACCACGGAACCAGCGGAGAAAGGGAACAAACGCAAAGATCTTTGAAAAGATCAACGAAATCAACCAAGATTTTAGGCAGGCCAAGGAAATAAATAAAGGTGGCTGGGCATGGTGGCACATGCCTTTAATCCCAGAACTTGGGAGGCAGATCTCTGTGAGATAGAGGCCAGCCTGATCTATGGTGAATTTTAGGCTAGCTGGGGTTAAAGGGACATCCTGTCTCAAAAATAATAACAGGAGAGGGATCATAAGATCCAGAAGGCACATAACAAGGAACTCTGTGTCCACAAACTGGATGATCCAGGTAAAGTAGACCACTTCCTGAAAGACACAATCTGCCAAAACTCACACAGAAGAGAACAGTCTAAAGACACTGTACATGTATTTGTATATATGTATGTGCATATATGTAATGTATGTATGTGTGTTTCTACATGTGTGTGTGTGTGTGTGTGTGTGTGTGTTGTGTGTAAAAGAAACTGAACCTACAATGACTTTCCAAACAGCAAGCACCACATGCAGAGGGCTCACTGGCAAATTCTGCTCTACACTTCAGAGGACGTTATACAGTTTCCAACCATCAGGACGAAAGCAGAAGGAGCACATCCCAGCTCATCTGTGAGGTCAGCGTTGCTCACACCCAAACCAGCCGGCATTATAGGAAAAGAAACTGCAGACCATTCTCTCTCGTGAAAAGAGATGAAGAAAATCCTCAACAAAATATTAGCAATAACGCATAAGAGTCGTACATCACGACCAAGTGAGATCACCCCCAGTACGAAAGGCTGGCTCAGCACGGGGAGCAGCAAATAGAACCCATCACTGCAGCAGGTTAAAGAAAAGCCCCCGGACCATGTCCATACACCCAGAAGTAACATGGAGGAAAGGCACTGGGATCACGAGTGGCTAACATCAATCCCCATGGTGATGAACTCAGCATGGCTTTCTCGCACATCACTCCTCTGCTTGTCACACCCGAGTCCTAGCTACTTTAATAAGACAAGAAAATAAAATAGACAGATTGAGAACTTTGTTTGCAGATGAAGCGATTGTCTATGTAAAGAATCCAAGAGTTGGGTGTGGTGGCACATGCCACATGCCTTTAATCCCAGCCCTGGGAGGCAGAGGCAGGCAGATCTCTGTGAGGTCAAGGCCAGCCTCCTGAAACTAATGGTTTTGGACTACAAAGCTAGCACACCAAAGTCAACTGCTTTCCTAGAGGCCAACAGCGAACAGCTGGAATTTGAAATAAAAGGTACAGCAACATTTCTACTAGGACACCCCCCACCCCAAATGAAATGCTTAGGTATAAATCTAACGAAATATGCACAAGATCCGTGAAAAAACTACACAACTCTGATTTAAAAAAAAAATCAAAAAGAAGATCCAGTGCAGGAAGGGCAGCACTGACAAGGTGGGGTCTGCAAACTCATCTGTGCACTCAACACCATCCCAGTCACAACTCCAGCAGGTCATTTCACAGATCAGGAAACTGGTTTGCTGGTCTAAATATTGAGGCAAATTCTGGAGCGGGCACAGCGTTAAGGAGGAGGGAGGAGTCACACGACCCACTTCCAGATGCCCTGTGAGGCTGACGAGGAAAAGGTGGCGGAGGTGCTGGCAACAGCACAAACAGCCACAGCAGAGCCAGTGGAGCGCCGATCAGATCCTCACCAATGCAGTCGGCAGACCTGAGCCATGGGGCAGGGCGACGTACCAGGGCTAAGCAAGCATTTCCATGTTGGAACTGGATATCCACATGCCAAAAGAAATCAAGACACAGACCTTGCAGCTTTCACAAAAATAATTCAAGATTAATCACAAACCTAAATGTAAAATGCAAAAGGTGGAAAGCCCCAGATGATCTCAGGAGGAAATCTATATTTCTCTTTTTCTTTCTTTTTTTCTTGAGATAGGGTCTCAGCGAGTCTGGATTGGCCTCCAACTTGCTCTGTAGCTGATGACCCTGAACTTCAGATTACACTTTCCAAGTGCTGGGATTACAGGCACACACCCACGCACGGCACACCCAGTGTATGTTTGCTGGGGAACAAACCCAGGGCTCTGAGCATGCTAGGCAAGCACTCTCCCAACTGAGCCATGTCCTAAAACATGATCCATGAAAGAAATCCCAGGTAGCTGGAGTGACTGCAATGAAACACTTCTGCCCTGTCAAAAGACAGAACGGGGAAACCTAAGAGGTCTCTCCCAAAGGACTGTCAAGACTGAGTAAAGAGCTCTAAAAACTCAAAAAAAAAAAAAAAGAAAAGAAAAGAAAATGACCAATTAAAAATGGGAAACAAATTCAACAGACACCAAAGACACACGGACGGCAAATAAGCTCCTTCTATATAGACATGTCATTAGAGGGGATTGCACACCAAGGTGAGACACCACCATGCACTTGGACTAGCCCAAACCCAGACCACTGTGTTCCATGGTACCAACCCAAAGGAGCTATAAACTCACATCCCCCAAACCTGCATACAGATGTCCACAGCAGGTTTAGGGTATATTCATCTCAATCCCCAAAGTCTGGGAACAACAGGTGTCTTTTGCAGATGAACAGGTAAATGGTATTATATCTGGGCAGTGGAATTTTTAAAAAGAATTATTTTTAGATCATGTGTATGTGTGCATGTGTCTGTACGTGGGTATGTGGACAAGTGCGGGTGCCTGCAGAGGCCAGAAGAGGGTGTTGGACCCCCTGGAGCTGGAGTTACAGGCAGTTGTGAACTGCCTAACATGGTCTTCTGCAAGAGCAGTGCTCTTAACCACTGAACCATCCCTCTAGCCCCAGACAGTGGAATTGTATTCATAGCTAAGAAGAAATAAACAGCCAAGAATACCCATGAAAAAGCTTAGCTGCACTGGAGTCAAAGAAGCCAGTCAGAAAAGGCTGCAGTGACAGCAGCCTCAAGGAAGAGGGAGGGGCGAGGACAGGGTCACAGACCTGAGCTCTGAGGCAGCCACAGGCAATGGGGTGCCTGCATGGCCAGAGGGCACAGAGAAATCCTCTCTGCAGTGACATGGAGCTGAGGACTGGTAATACAGAAAGGGGGACTGGAGGGGACAGGAGGTGACATGAGAGGGAGTCATAAGACTCTTGGCGTGACCTATTTGGATAAAAGGGTAGGGTACCCTAGCTCAAAGTTGAGAGGAATAGGGTGTTTGGGAGTAGGTTCTGGTGGAGAGCAAGTGCGCTGTGGTCCCCAGATGGAGGGGGGCTGCAGCTTTGATGAGCAAAGCTGGGCATCCTGCTCCAAGTCTGGTGCCAAGTGGGAGTGGAGCGGAGGCTCAAGGAAGGACAGCAGCAGAGGATCTGCTGGGAAGAGCTCCTGGGAGGGAGGTGCTCAGGATGGCCCAGAGGCCAGGTAGATCTCCTCAGGGAGGCTGGCAATTGGGGTGAGGACCAGGGGAACACCTGGGGCATGAGCACCTGGGAATCCAGCATGTCTACAGCCTGGAGCCTGGGGACTTGGAGGTCCCTGTGAAGTAGACCAGGAAGGCAGAGCCTGAGCGGTCTCACGAAGGTTCTGTGGATGCAGGCAGGCTCAGCAGGGATCCTAGCCTTGGCCAGCCAGGGGAGCTTGCATAAGGCCCCAGACTGGTCTTCCGCGCCCCCTTGTGGTGGTGCCTAAAACCACAGCCTTGCTCCAGGACTGCAGATTTGGGTTGCTGTCTAGGACAGACCAGTGAGTGCTCCAGCTATCTGGCCCTTAGGAGCACACCCTCCCACCCCTCCGGCCGCCTCCTTTCTCAGCCAGCTGCTAACCCTTTTCCCGACCACTTTGCCCATACCTAGCTCTGCTCCCTTCATTCCCAACTTCGTGTGTCCACCTACACCCAGGCTATCCGATGACCAGTCTGCCCAAGCTCCAATAGGACATGGGTCACGTTCAGGATGGTGCCTAGCATGCAGCAAGGGCTCAATCATTGCTAGGGATGAAAAGTGAACCTCACGGCTTCAGGCTTTCCACAAGGCCCTCTAGAGGACAGTCCAATGTGGTCCCACCCGGCCTTAGCAGCCAAGCACATCACAGGCCTGTCAAGCACAGCCTCAGCCTGTGGGGTTGGGATGTTTCAGGCCAACCTCCAGGGGACCTGGGCTAAGCTGGTGTGACCCAGAGGGCACGCATAGGGAGCCCCACTGCAGGTGTGCAGACTGTCCCTCTCAGCTGCCGGTGGTGTATAGCAGCAGGAGGAATTCAGAAGGTCACTCCTGAGTGTCCAGTCCACCTTCACACACCTTCCACTTGCATCTAAGCACACACACCATGCGGCAGGCCCTGGAGTGGGCACCATCACCCCGTGGTGAGCACTCACAGGCCATCGTACTCTGCTCTGCTTGGCTGGCACCTTCCAGAACCCAAGAGCCCACCAAGTGGCTGAGCTGGTCTGTGTGTGAAGGGAACAGGACATGGCTTTATGATGGATGGTTTCCTTAGCAGCAGCAACCAGGGATACTCCTGACCACCTGACACCTGACCTAAGTAGGTAGAACATAGGACCCCATGGAAGCTCACCCAATGGGGTACCTGCACCTAGACTGCACATCTCCACCCAGAAAAATATGGACAACTGGGCCAGTGATGTCAACAGATGCTTTGCCAAAGGGTTGCCCTGGAGACCAGAGTGGACAGAGGTGACCAGCGTTAGCAAACAGGCATGCCAACAGACACCGCAGGAGACAATCCACACCACTAGCTGAAGAGCCTGACAGCTCAAGTGCTGGGGAACGTCTCACGATGCGTCCACACACCGTCGGTGGGAGAATTAACGGGGGAGGGCACGCTGGACACAGGCTACTGGAAGAACAGCTAGCAGCCCAGTCAAGCGTGGACTGTGGGACCACAGGAGACCCCAAGGGTGCCTGTCACTGCCTGCACCACTAGTGAAGCCCAAGGAAGGGGCCACTCAGCAAGAGAGACAGCAGGACCGACTCATCCACAGGAGGCTGGACCAAAACCAGGAGGGAGGTGGAGGAAGGCTCTGCCATTGGCACTGCAGCGCCATGCACCTGGCACAAGGCAGGAGCTGTCACTCTGTGGACGGGACAGGCAGGAAGCAGGGGCTTTGGGGAATGGTGACGTGACGTGAGCGCTGGCTCTGGGATCTCACCCTGCACTCACTGAAGTTGTACGCACACACTCCCAAGGACTGGGGAAGGCGGTCCCAGCCTCGACCTCCCCATTTCCGCCAGCAGGGCGCAGGGCGGGCTCTTCAGCTGCCTCAGATGGGAGTACATGGCCAATACGACAGGTACTGTGGGCAAGGCAGGCTCTTCAGCTGCCTCAGATGGGAGTACATGGCCAATACAACAGGTACTGTGGGCAAGGCAAGCTCCATAAGAGGCCTAGAGGCCCCACTGTGGTGGGACAGATCACCATGTGGAGGAACGAGGGTGGAGACAGGGGCCACTCTCCTGATGGCCCCGTAGGCTGTTTCTCTCTTGTGGCAGTAGGGATGGCTAGGAGATGGCAGACTCCCTGCCATCAAGGCTCCATGCTTCCTCATGCAGCCTAAACTCAGTTCTGGCCAGCAGCTGATAGAATTGGGCGTAAGGGCAGCTTTCTTATAGCCCAGTGCTGCAGCCACTGCCACCAAGGCCAGAGGACCCTCCAGAAAGGAACATTCTGGAATGAACTGTGCTCAGACCCCAGTCAGATCAGTCTTCTGACCCTTCCCTAAGGCCAAAATTGTAAAGAGACCACCAGGACACCACCATCCTTTATTTCTCCTTCTCCCCCAAAACCACACAATCTCACAGCCTGGGATGAACTTTCCAGTCCAATCAGCAGGCCTGTACAGAGGCCAAGCACTGGTGAGTTCTCCTTTTTCCTCTGAGAACTGAGACTCACTTAAGAACCTCACATCACACCCACTCACCAGTTTCAGAAGGCCGGAGGCACGGCTGACAGAAGTGTCCAATGTGGAAAGGAGTTTATTCTGTGGTTAAAGGGACTGCCTGTTACAGAAATTCCCTGGCTTTGGTTCACTGGTATTTACTTCAGATCAGAGAACTTTACCCATAAACAAGGTGCCTCTGATTATCAGACTTGTAACCTGAAATATTTTTTCTTTAAAAATCTAAGCATCAGCCGGGCGTAGTGGTGCATGCCTTTAATCCCAGCACTTGGGAGGCAGAGGCAGGCGGATCTCTGTGAGTTCAAGGTCAGCCTGGTCTACATAGTTAGTTCCAGGACAGCTAGAGCTACAGAGAGATCCTGTCTCAAAAAGACAGAAAAAAAAAAAAAAAAAAAAAGGAAAAAAAAAAAACAAGTATCCTGACCCATCAGACCTAGGATTTTAGAACCTAAGTATTTCTACCAAATTCTCTGGAAAAGCTGGCTCAGGCCTCCTTCCATTATGGGAGCACAGAATAAAGTCAGACTCCACTGTTCCTCGGGGCCTAAGCAGGGGCTATGCTCTCCGGCTGGTGGAAGGGGCTGGGACAAGCCCAGGATGCAGCAGACTGACCTCGTTCTTCAGGTAGAAAGCCCCACACATCTAACAGGAGACAAGTCCAGGGCAGACAGGCCCGAGCAGCGTTACTTTCCCGTGAGTTCCAGCACCTTCTTCACCATGGCCCCGATCCCATCGTGGATATGGTGGAGCGCAGTCTCACACATGAAGGCTGGGGTTGTGACCACCTTGTTCTTCTGGTCCACATGAGCTTCGTGCACAAGATGTTAGGGAAAAATCACCACCAAAAGGCCAAAGAGAATTAGGGGGGACGCCTCAGGCACCCTCAGACCCTCAGGTCCTTGGCTACACACCGACTCCACTCCAGCACGTTTGCATCTGCTGTGTGATTGTTTTTTTTTTGTTTTTTTTTTGGGTCTTTTGAGACAGGGTTCCCTGTAGCCCCAGCTGTCCTGGAACTCACTACGTAGACCAGGCTGTCCTCAAACTCAGATCCACCTGCCTCTGCCTCCCAAATGCTGGGATTAAAAGTGTGCACCACCACGCCTGGCTGACTGTGTCACCAATTAAACAAGAGGGAACTCGCTTCCAGCTCACAGGCACTCGAGGAAAAAGAAAACCTGAAGTCCTGAGGGACGGAGCCATGCCTCATGACAGCCCCAACACTGGCCCTGCATGGGGAGCGAAACTCACCCCTGAGAAGCCCCTGCCACTCCAGCCCAGGAATCTGAGGTGGCCCACTCAAGAAACCCACAATCTCGCCCATGTACCCCACACTGGCCTTGTCCCCTTCCGTGATCACTGGCAAGCAGCTACTAGCCCTCCCCACAGGCCACCTGCTCCTTCAGGGACCAGGCAACCCAGCTATGCACTCCAGACCGGGGACTCAGGAACACTTGCTAAGTGGTCTCAATAGGCGCAGAAATAGACTTCTCAATGGCCAAGTGTGGGGCCAGTCTTCTGCCTGTGGCACACCACACATGCCAGCTGCACTCCATGGCACTGGTCAGCCCCGTCCTCCTGCCCAGAGGATCCCCTGCAGCAAGACCAGGAAGTGCAATTCCTGCTAGAAGGCTGCCAGTCAGGGGTGCCCCAAAAGGCCAAAACTGGTACCTAATGTGCCACATGCCACCACACTGACCCAGCCACACAGTGTGCCACATGCCACCACACTGACCCAGCCACACAATGTGCCACATGCAACCACACTGACCCAGCCGCAGAAAGGATATGGTCACACCCTTCACACAGTGCTTGGCGCCCAGGGCTTTGATGGCTTCTGCGGTCCCAGCAAAAGGCCACTTGCCACCCTCCTCTTGCTCATGGCCCACGGTGACCTCGACCCCTTTGATCACTTTGGCTGCAAGGACAGGTGCAATGCAGCACAGGCTGGAAGGTGAAAGAAGCTCATCAGCACAGTGCTCATTAGAGCTGAGAACAGAAGCCAGTCCCAGAGAGCAAAGCAGGGGTCTGCCCGGGCCCGGGAGCCTAGGCTGCCCTTGTCTGTGCAGTGGGTGCTCAGGCATCAGGACTTGGGCAGCCCTGGGGAGAGCTGGCCATGAGGGGAGCCGAGGGGCCCAGGAGAGCCAACTTCTCCCGACTGCCATCGGGCTACCTACTAACAGAGTGCCCAGGTACAAGAGCCACCTCACAAAGCAGGTCAGAGACGCAGGCAGTGGCCCAGCTGTTCTGAGGTCTATAACAGAGCTGTGCTTGTCAGTCCAGTCCAATCCCCTCTCTGGATGGGAGCACAACAGGTTCAGGGACACAGTGTTCATTCCGGCAGCCTTGCCTGACATCTGACTTGTTTGGTGACCCTCAAAGGGAGCGCAGCTAGACAGCGCTCACCAGCTGCCCCGAAGCACAGGACACACAGGCAGCTGTGTCCGGCCCCTGCACCGTGTACTAGGCTCATTGAGGCTGGCTCTACCCAGGGCCACCATGCCTTCTCTGAAACCACCGTGCCTGTTCCACATCACCACTCTCCACCAACAGTGAGTGGTCCTGAGCAGGAGGAGCTGCTTCACCAAGTCCTAACAGGGTCTTCCCTCACATCCTCCTGTCATCCTCCAGACCCAAGCCGTACCTACCCAATGGGCTTCCCAGCTCCGTGGAACTCCTTCAGGACACGCTCCACCTCCTTATTCACCTTGCAGTCCTTCCCGTCCACAGCGAATGTGCTCCTGCCAAGAGAGGGAAGGGTTTCCTCAGCAGTGCTGCCGCGGAGCTCTGCGGACCGGCTAGCTACTAGAGGAGCTGCCCAGTGTGGCCGCATGCCGAGGACAGCCCTCCATGGCACTGCCTAGCTATGACCTTCCTGTTCATCAGACAGCCATGGGGTGGAAGACGAGAGTAGGCTGGGCAGGGAGGGCACCATAGCAGGGCCAGCCTACGACTGACTACCCTGCCTTCAGAGTTCGGGGGCAACAAGAAACCCTGTAAAGGAGAGTTCCAGAAAACAAAAACAGCAGCACTTCACAGACAATGACAGTGACGTGAACAAGCTCCTGCCTTCCCCGGTGTGTGATGACCATGGGCTGCTCAGCAGCTAGAAGTCTGGAGACCGTGTGGTGAGCACCAGGCTCACCATTGTATGGTGACTGTGTGAGAGGGTGCTTCCACAGCCAAACTCACCAAATGCCACCCTTTAAAAACACACAAGACATAGACAGACAGACATAAACAGATACACACACACCCCAACTACACCTTCAGAATGCTGTTAAAAACAACCAAGGCTACAGGAAGCCATCTGAGCCAGTGGAGGGCGGGACTAGGAGCCAGTGGCGGGGGGGGGGGGGGGGGGTAGTTACATGAGCCACAGTATAGCCACCATGTGGAGTCTGTTTAACAGGCTCAGCCCGGCTGGAAACCACAGACAAGCACATCAGGCAGAGCAAGAATGAGGGCTTAACAAGTTTGAACACTACGTCGTGCCCAGATGCTGAGGGCCTCTCTGGAGGACAAAGATGGCAGTGCCTAGAAAGGGTCTGGGGTCACAAGTGTACCAGAAACTGGATCCCCACTGTGAGCCTGGCACCACTCAACAACCCTGCTGCACGTGCACTTTTCTCACAGTCTTGCACACGCTAAGCCTCAACAATTGCAGTGGCAACCCCCAGCCTGGTAGGCGGTCTCACTGGCTCAGCAGGAGCCTGTTTGTGGAGGGCCTGCCATTTTTCTAAAGGTCAGAAAGAATGAAGACAGCAGCTTGGTGACAGGGCTGGTGGGCTCAGACACACATATAGAGGCTAAGGCCCACAGACTCCTCGAAAGCCGTGGAGACTCTCCACCACCAAGAACCTGAGTTCTGATCTCTGAGTCCACACTCCTAACTGGGTAAAACAGACCAGCCGTGCCAGCAGATGCGGCTCCTAGCCAATCTTCCACCAGGCAGCAGTGACCCTGAAGGAAGGGAAAACCCAGTGATGCCTGAGCCCTGCTGTGCCCTCGAGAGGACAGAACAAGGGTTTGCACTGTGGGCCTCAGCACTGCCTGGCTCACTGTTTTCAGGATAGGGAGATGTGGGGCTTCCACAAGGAGAGATGCAGGTGCTGCTAAGGGGCTGGGAGGTGGGCAGAACTGGAGAAAGGGGCACTGATGCCCACAGCAGAGGTGTCGGGGGATCAGATAAGGAAGTAGAATCAGCAACACCTCAGAGTGTGAAGCCCTATGTCCCTCACTTCTGGGCCCAGGACACTGCAGAGGCCTATTCAAGGCTCCCCAACAATCAGCCATGTGTCCACAACCCAGGCATGGCCATGATGAGGCCAGCACCAGGACTCCTATGAATTGGAGACAGGGGGAACAGGATGGGACACGATAACATGGACTACAGGAACTGTGGAAAGGACCCCAACTCAGAGTGCCACTTCAGCTCAAATAGCAGCGCGAGAAAGGGCCCCCCTCATTCCTGCTGCCATGCAAACAGCCCAAGGGGGACAGCAGCATCTCACATTGCAGACTCTGCACAAGTACTGGCACTGCAGGGAACAAACAGGGAGAGTGTTCTGGGACCAGACGCCCAGCAGAGATCAGCTAAGATGGCTCCAACCCACCCTGACAGCTGTCAGGCACCCGGAGAGCTGAGGAGGAAGCAGAGAAGACCCTTGCTAAAGGGCCACAGCCTACCCCTCTGTGGCTCTGTTACAAGACCTGACACGCATGCTCTAAACCCTGACACTTGAACACGCACAGGTTTTTGGCAGCTCCAAAACCTCCTGGGAAAATGGCAGCATCGTGGTTTACTGCACTGAGCTGAGCCAGGTTGGTGATCTTGCCTCGGGCAATCCGTGCAGACTCTGCCAAAACATTCCTGAAAAAGCACAAGCAACACAAAGCATCAGTGTGCAAACAGAGCCAGGACACAGACACCACAGGGACGTGTCCTATACACAGCTCACACTCCAAAGGGAGCACACGCCCATGTGAAGACTTAATGCTTCCTAGGTTCACCGTCTGGAGATGGTAAAAGGATTCTAGCGACCCTGTAACTCCACTGAGTCCTGTGTGTTGGCCCTAGGACGGTCACCAGGTCACTTGGAATCAGGGGCCACTAGGAACTGGCGGTTCTCTAAGCATCCACACAGGTAGAATCCAATGCTTCCCACCAGGAAGGTGGGGAGGGAGGGGTGTCTAGGGAGCCATTTCTCAGGATGCCTAAAGCCACCTAAACATCAGACAGAGTAGGAAGCTACTGCCCCCTTAGCCTGGCTTATGGACCCAGGAGGAGATCATGGGCCTGGGCAGAGAAGGAAATAGTGTGGGTCACAACAAGCAAGACCTTGGGGTTAGAACTGTGGTTCCTCTCTCCACCCTTCCAATCTCGGTTCCAGGAACACACCCTTCAGAGCCACCCTGCAACCAGGGCCTCAGAAAAGAAATGCAGCTGCTATTAGCTTAAAGGGAAGAGTGCCACACAGTGACCACCGCGAGCAGGGTATGGCACCACCTCACAGCCACAGGAAGGAAGTGTCTATGTAGCTCCTGTGATGGTACAGGGATGACAGGCCTCCAGGACAGCCTGAAGACAGCTGCTGTGAGGGACCCATGCTCAATTGCATGGCCAGGAAGCCTGCACTGTGGCAGCTGTACTTGGGGGCTGGGCTCCTGTAAGGTCCCTCCCCTGCCCGTACCTGCTTTCGCTCTCGGAAGGCTGCCCCTTGGTGTGGTCAATCACATGCAACTGGGGGACATCAGGGGCGAAGATTTGGACCTCGGCCCCACCACGGCTCAAGTGCACCAGGACCCTGCGTGGGAAAAAAACACCAAGACCTCACTTCCCAAGGTTTTACAAGCAGACTTTTGCTAAGCATCAGGTGAATTCCTTGTGTCTGTGACATCCTGTTGGTTCACAAAGCCATAGCTGACTCTAACCAATACCCACCGCTTCACATCACAGACCTCTGGAAGACAAGGGTGCAATCAGAGCACGCAGGCAGGTGCATCAAGTGGTCCCTACAGTTCCCTTCACTGACCGGTGTGCAGGGGGACCATGACTCCACACATCATGTTCTGGGTATGTTCAGAGCCCCAGGCTGCTCTGCCTTCAACCAGGACCCATGTGACACTCCTGTCAGCCACTCACACACACCTAAGGGCACAGCAGTGTGTATACACACCCAGAGGGGCCTCAGATCCTCTCTCAGCTCCCTGGTCTATGTGGAGGGAAGATGTAGAGATATGTAGCCCCAGCAAGAACACAGAATCAGTGTTCCCTGTGCCAGCCATGGCTCCAAATGACAACACACAAGGTCACTAACCTGCATAGACAAGCTGTTACTATTCCTTACAGAGAGTGCCAGAGACACAAAGGACACAAACTAGCTCAAAGTCATGGTGCAGAGCAGTTAGGCTGGCCCCCGCTGTCCAGGCTAAAGTACAGGGGCTGAAGGGCTGGCATAGGCCATTCCGATGGTCTCCACTCCCTGGCTATTTTCATTATCTCGCCAGCTTTCACCCCTGGCTCTTTGTGTCCACCAGGTTAGTCACCGGGAGGGACTATGTGTGCAACCTCCAGGCACACACAGGCAGTGTCTTCGGCTCCTCTGTAAGTTGACCCTGGTCAATCACCTCCCCCCCACTTTAATTTGCCTGAACAGGGTGAAGGGTGACCCACCATAGGTAGACTGATAGTTTACTGGCCTGCTGACATCTCTCCCACAAAAGAGAAAGAACAAACCCATCTATACTCCAGAATACGTGAGTGTTAATGCTGAGAACCCTGTGTGTGTGTGTGTGTGTGTGTGTAGTGTAGGGGGAATAATTCCCAAGAACAGATGCCTATTGAAGATAAGCATGACTGGTTTGTAAATTGTGTTCAATAGTTATCTAAGAAACAGCTTTTGGGGCTGGAGAGATGACTCAGCGGTTAAGAGCACTGGCTGCTCTTACAGAGGACCAGGGTTCGATTCCCAGCACCCACATGGCAGCTGACAACCGTCCTAACTCCAGTTCCAGGGGATCCCGATGCCTTCTTCTGTCCTCCTCGGGCAATGCACGAGACGGGTGCGCTTACCTACATGCAGGCAACACACTCACACACATAAAAATGAAAAGCAGCAGCTTCCGTTAGCCACGAAGGGAAGCAAATTTTTGGCTAAAACTTTGTTGTTCCCGCTGAGCAAGCCCAGAATCCCTCCTGTCCATCACTTCAGTGTTTTCAGCTTGTGCTCCGTGACCTGAGTCCAGCACACTCAGGATGCACTCCTTGGCCAAGCACACTGAGGAGTGGGCTCAGCATTCGGTTGGGCTTCCTGAATGGCCCCGGGACTCCACCGTGCTAGAAGTGACCCCGAGCTCTCCTTGCCTGCAGAAGACTGGCCCTCTTCCCCCTTTCTACGTCTTGGCGGTGCTCATTCCAGCTTTGTGCTTCGGTCACGGTTTGGCCCTTTCTGCCCGTTTAGACCACGAGTGCTTACGAGTTCTGAGGACTTACGCGGAGGCCTCGTGGATCTCTGTCCCGTCATAGACTCCGCAGCCCGATA
>NW_008332152.1:2277626-2290145 GCF_000622305.1 Nannospalax galili | reverse complement strand
GGCGGCTCACAGCGGGGAGGGCGGAGTGGGCGGGGCGGGGCCGAGCACTTACCAACGCGACCCTGGCCCCGGGGCACGGCGCAGAGCCGTGAAGGGCAGCGCGCTGGGAGGACGGCGTGTGGCACGCAGAGAGAGACCGCAGGAGTCCTGAGAACGGAGAGCGCGCGGCTGTCGCTAGTCTCCACGTCACCAGAGCCCTGACGGCTGCCATGACTGTGCAGGACAGCAGGGTCGCAGAGCTGTGCAGGAGCGGCGCAGGCCTGCAGATGTGTGCCCGCCCATAGGAGGAGCCGCGCATGCCCAGTGGCTGCGGCGAGTGGGACACGCCCCCTCCTCGGTCCCGAGGGATGGTGGGCGGAGCCGCGCCTGCGCAGTCTTTGGACCAGCGCCTGTCAGTGATTTGTTTGCGTACTCCTGGATGAGATCCCTGGAGCTGGAGTTGCGTGTCAGCCTGTTCGTTACCGCTGAGCCCGGTCTCCAGCCTCCCTGGTACTGTTAGTGTGGTTCCCAGGCAACCAGACAACCAGACCGGGGAGCGCTCCTCACCCCCCCACCCCCCCACTCCCCCGCGGAGTGTGCACGCCTGTCCGCTCCAGTCAAGCCTTGTGCCAGGCCCAGGGCTGCCGGGTGGCCGCACTCCATGGTTTTCAACCTCCGTGTTAGGGTTCGAAAATGCTAATAATTCCCCACAGATACCAAAAAAGATTATACAAAAACTTTATTCAGGAACTTAAAAAACGACCAAATGGAGGCTAGCTGGGCACAGACTCCGCGAGCCAAAGATGGAGTCTGGCCCCGAATAGCAGGCAGGGGCTTTTATTGGGGCAGTCCACGGAAACCCGCAACCGCACCCAGCATCTTTTTAAAGTAATTGGATGTCCCCGCATTGCTGGGGGGGGGGGTCTTGACTGGTAGGGGCTGACTTGAGGGCATTAGAAAGTGCTGATATCTTTTAGGGTCAGAAGTTTTTGTTCATACCTTATAAAGCTTTTATATGTCCAGGGCTTGGGTTATAGCTTCTGTAAAAATTTAGAATACGCCTGAGCTTGTCCGGGCTTGTCTGAAGAAGCTAGCCAAAATGGAGACATACCATTCTGGCTCTTCACTCCAAAGTTTTTATGCTACCGAGATGGCGGCTGCAGGGCCTTGTAGGCTTGTTACAGTGCACTCACTGCCCTCTGGTCCTGACCAGCTCTACTGCAGGGTCTCAGGGGTGTCCCTGCTTCTTCAGCCCTGGGGGATAGCGGGCTCTATCAAACCTCCACCTCACATCCCAGCTACTGGGCATTTCCATTTGGGACTTAGGCTGAAGAGCACCCCTTAATATTTAGGAGACACAGGATGGGGTACACAGCAAAGGTCAAGGAGCATGGGGGGCATGGTGGCCCAACCTTTGTTGGGGTTAGTTCCAAGTGACACTGCTGTGGCCCCTGCAGCACAGCTGCTCATTGGGGCAGTCAGGAAGTTTGCATGTAGCCATCTACAGAGAGCAGGTGTGTGCAATGAGGCACCAGAGAAGGCACGGAACGGTGACAGAGCCCTACTTCCGGATGACAAACCCATCAGAGGTGGATGATGGCTGGGGGTGGCTCAGAGCCCAAGGTTCCCTCCCCAGCACCACACACAGATAAGGCACCATAAAATTGTATTATCCACACAGAGGGGTCACAGGATGGGCCTAAAACAAGTGAGCCCCAGTCTGAGAGGAAGTGCTGTAACAGGCAGTGAGTCTGGGCAGTGACAGAGCAAAGCTCCTGGGCCCCCACCACAGTCCTCCATCTCCAGCACATTATTCAGCTGTCTACCGTGCATGTGACATCAACGAGCCCGAGGTGAGGAGGGACATTTTGGATTCTGTGCAGGGCAGAACAGGGAGTAACTGTTTTCTACTCTGAGCCACACATGGAAAAGACCTGGTGACACCGAGAGCCCCTGGTTTCTGCCCACACTCTGGTCTTCCAACCTGAGTGCATTCCAGGTGACCAGGGCGCTCTCAGGTGTGACAGCTGTGGCTCTCAGTGCACCAGATGTCACATCTATCAGTTCCTGTGTCCTTGACAGCCAAGGAAGCCAGTGGGCAGTTACTGTCCTGGGAGCTGGGACCTATGGGTCACCTTACTGAGAACAACAGGCTGGCCCTGGCCTGGCCAACCACGCAGAGGAAACGTCTGGGATGGAGGGGCTGTCCCCTCTTCCACATGAACTGTGCATCTCAGCACAGACCTGCACAACCTCTTTCGGAAGAGCTAAGCCTGGGATGTCACATCTACCCTCCTAGGTCAGCGGGTGCTCGCTTCCTGTCTGTATCTACGTAGATGACAGGGCTGGGCAGGTGTCCACTCTGCTCTACCCTGCTCACCTGATACCCTGTATGACTACTCAGGACAAACATCTGAAAATCAGAGTTGAGACTAGTCTTCAAAATTTAAAAAGCTCATGTTTTTTAACCCTAAGTTCACCCTTAGAACTTTGTATTAAAAATATAAATAACTGACAGGACACTTGAATCCATACTGTGAAACTGCCCCTCAAAAAGGTGAACTCCAGCACCTGAGGCCCACAGCATACATGTGCCTGTGGCACCCATCTTGGTCCTGGACTGAGAAGTTGGCCTGCTGCCCTGATGACCCCGTGTGCAGTCCCACAAAATCACTGCTGCAGGGTCCTGGGACCTCTGGCCTTGCCCACTTCCTGAGCCCAGTAGTTCCATCTCCAGTCCGGCTGCGGTGGTGGCTCTACATCGGCATCTCTTCTTCATCTCCGGCTCTCCCAAGCAAGTGCAGACTGTCTTCATCAGATGTGTCTGAGTCCTCCTCTGTTTCCAAAGGCTCCAGGGCACGTTTCATGCCCCGCTGCTTGGACACTGCCAGAGCATACTGGATGTTGTACCGGTTCCAGTCACATCTGTGGACACAGGGCATCAGGTTAGCACAAGCAACTGCCACTTCCCACACCACCCAGCACCCTCCAGCAGGGATCAGATGCTCCTGTCGCCAACATACTGCCACCTCTCCCAGGCAGATCTGGTTCCTGCCCCGCCCAGCCTAGGGCACTGGCAACCCACCCTTCCACTACGGCCAGAGGGCTGATTCTCCACATCCACAAAGGGGAATTCCTACCTCACCTCCTAGAGTGAGGGGCACAGAACTGAGGTGAAGGAAAAAGCTGCATCCTGCACTTATGGCTGCCGTGATATCAAAGACATAGCTGTCTCTCAAACCTACACAAAGCCAGTGTGTCCTACGCCCTGGCAGACAAGCACCTTATCTAAGAGGAAAGGAGAATAAGAGCATTCTCCTGCAGAGCTCTAGAGTTAAGGACATGCCAGGCAGGGAAAAGGCCGCACCACACACTTCCCTAAGTGCAGATCTCACACCTCAGCTCAACCCCCCAACACTGGTCTTCCGTGAGGGCAGCCAGTCAGGACTGGGGGTCAAAGGGCAGGAAGGGCTTGCTCTAGACTCCTAACTCATACAGACAGAAGGGATGATGGTGGAGAACCACAGGCCCAGGTACCAGTATCTCTTAGGGACCCTGGATAGAGACTCGTAGACAGGAAAAAGGCCATTTACAAGTCAGTGGGACATCTGGCAGCTGCTCAGTGACAGATGAGCTCTCTCAATAGGGTGACCCATCTTTATGGTCCAGAGTTGTTCTAGGGACAACAGGCAAACAGACCACCAAGAAACCACCTGGAGGAGGTGTCAGCAGAGGATGTACACAGGACCCGGCTGGCCAGCATGTCCCAAGCACTGTATTACCACCACACTGGGAGACCCATGCACATAGTGTCATATCCCAGGAATCCAGGCTGCCCAGCCCCACGGCCTGTAACCACTTCCACTGCCCACAGAGGTGAAATGCAGGTGCAAGTCAGGCTACATGGGCCTGGGATGGTGACCTGCCCTTCCCAAGGCGAAGGGCTTGACTACACCTCAGGCGTGTCCCACTCCCAGCTGTCCAGCTGTGGCAAGTGTTCATAGTACCTGCACTTCAGTGTCAGCCACACCCAGAGGTGATCACCCCACATCCTGGTGTGGGTGGAAAACAGAATCATTCACCCAGCAGACAGGAGAATAAGCACCTCTGATACTAGAACCTTCTGTTCCCAATCAGACCCCACAGGAGTAATCCCGACCAGAAGCAGCTGCAAGAACTGCCCCACCCTGCCCTGCCAGCCCTGTAGCACGTACAGCTTGGCCACATCGTCCAGGTGCCGCTGGAGACCCTTCTGAAGAAACTGGACCACAGGCAGCAGCTGCCCTGCCCTGGAAAGGCAACGTCATCAATGCATCTGCAGGAGACCCCCCCACCCATAGCCACTATGATCTGCTGGTTGGTGACCCCCAGTGAAGCGTACCAGAGGTGGGGAACCCATTCTACCTGGACTTCAGCCGCTGTCCATGTGACATGAGCAGTTTCTGTGTCCACAGAAGGTAGAACTCAAGGTGACGTGACACCTCAAAGGAGGCAGCTAAGAACTCCAGCACTTTCTCTACGTACAGCTCAGGAAGAGAAGCACTGACAACATCAACTGTGGAAAGAAGCCACGTTTGTTCTGCAAAGTCGGGTCAGGAGGAGGAGCGGGCACACCTGGGGCCCCGTGTTTGCTCTGTGTTTGCGGAGTGGCCACTGGCGGCCCTACTCACTCTCGTCCTGTGGCACGGCCTCCAGGGCCTCCTGTGCCAGCTTCCTCTCATTGAGACGGAAGGCCATGAGGATGGCCCGGGTGTACTCCCGCTGCCTCAGTGCCTCACGGATCCTCCTGGGGGTCACACCGGTGTCCAGTTCAAACGGATCAAAGAGCATCTGGGCATCCAGGGAGAAGATGAGGAGCCCTTCTGTGCTGGTGGCCGCCCAGCAGCGTCCTTGGAAGTGAGCAGCAAAGGGGAGTCCTCAGAACTTGAAAGCCCAGGTTTTAAAGAAGGAAACATTCGAAGACACTGCCACGGTGGGAGCTAGGGCCACCCCTTCTCCTGCTTTGCCATAGCAGGCACTAACAGACTGCAGGCAGCTATCCTCCCAGGGCCGCTTGCTACCCAGCCAGCACACAGCCGTCTGTACCTCAAGGACCAGGGCAAGCATGCAACCAGTTCTTTCCTAGTCACAGGAACACTGCCCAGAGCCTGCCAGTGGCTCCGCAGTGACCCCGTCCCTGGGAATAAGGTCCCAACACTACCAGGATTGGCACCCACCAAGGGTTATGGCTCACCAGTGGGAGAGAAGCGCAGAGATGTCACCCTGATTTCAGGTTTGAAGTGTCGAGAACTCATGTCACCTGGGGGAGGAGGGGATAAATGTACTAAGGCCAAGCCAGCCTTCAGGTCTCCAGACTGGCCAAGGGGGGCCAAAGGGACCTAAGAGCAGCCTTCCCCTCCTGTCAGAGTTCAGGATCAAAGCAGTCTTCCCGCCATCTGCCAGCAGCACCAGAGCCTGTCCCAAGTGCTGCGGCCTTGATGGAGCCGGGCACTGGTGCACAGGCCTGCGAGCATGGCTCCCATCCAGGCCTTTCTTCTGGACCTGAAGTCCCACCCAGCCTAGGGTAGGCCCGCTGGTCCAGGAAGGGCCTCCATAGAGGTGCTCTGGTTTTCTGGCTCATGGATGTTCACCAGGACCGTCTACAGACCTGGGTGGTCCCATGCCCCGTGGCATGGAGTCCCTGGAACACACAGGTGGGGCCCTCTTCCATCTGGAGAAGCTGCTGGCCCCCAGCTTCCAGCAGAATGCCACCATGCAGAAACAGCCACTGACTCCAAACTCTGCAGCCCCAGGGAGGGAGCAGAAAAAGGAACGTGGGTGGGGGCAGGACATGGACGGGGACTTTGGCTCACCTTTCTTTACACCTGGCAACGGAATTGCCACCCCCTCCTCTTCCCCAGCGTCTTGGTCAATGAGCGCCAGGTTGCCAAACTCTGTCATCTTTCTACGGTTCAGAAATTCCTAGAACAGAAGCCATGGAAGTGTTACCCTTTTCTCCCTCACTCACACCACTGAAAGTAGGCAAACCCTCAGCTAGGTCTGAGCAAACCCTCAGCTAGGTCTAGAATCAGGACCCGACACATGGGCCCTGTTCTTCCTTTGGCGCGTGCCACTGATGGCAGGGGGGCGGTCACTCTGGCTGTACAATGGCAATGTGGGGATGGGGCTGCCTCTCACCATGGGAACTCAGCTTCCCTCATGAGGACAGCTGCATCCAGGCAGCCAAAGGCGTGCTCAGAAGCTTTGGTAGCAACTCCACCCTCACCCGTGTTCCTAGAGCAGAGCATGAGGGAGACTTGGGCCACAGGCTGCAGCAAACAAGGGCAGGCACCCAAAAAGTGGTGGGGACACAGCCCTTTTAACGCTGGAACTGCAGATGGCCCAGGGACAGACAGAAAGCTGTGCCTGGCCGTGACCTGTCTATACTATCAGACCCTGCTCCTTCGCTCACAGGGTTGCAGCATTTGTTGAGCCAGTTTTTGCTGGACACCCTTGTCCTCCAAGCCACCTAACCAGGTGGCATCACAGCCCCAAAGGGCAGAAGATGCCAGGCCCTGGTGAGGAGCAGGCTATGCTGGGTAGCTGTGCCAGTATAGGCCCTGCTCTGCACCTCAGCCAACAGTCGGTGTGCTGACTACATCTTGGCTCACCCAGGGTTGGGAGCCAGAGCACCTTCTGTGGGGCTGGCACCACCACTCACCTCCATGGCGTCCAGGGAGAGGTTACAGGAGAGCTCAAACCTCTTCACGAGGATCTGCTCCCGGACGTGATAAAGGCACACGAACTTGGACATGCCCCCCGCCAGGATGTTCTGGCCATCGGCTGAGTAGCAGAGAGTGGTGAAGGCCCTGGGTGGAAGACATGGGCTCTCAGGCACCAAGGGCTTCAACATGGGTCCACATGCCACCCTGAACAGGTAGGTGCACCCCGGGAGGTGACCACTTCTCACACAAGTGTCTCCCAGTGTTCCATGACTAGCCTCAGCAAGGCAGGCACACCCGTGACCTCCAACAGGGCACATAGCTACACCCTTCTTTGGTACCACTTGAGAGAGGTGCATCAGAGGTAGTCCAGGACTACGTGGCTACAGCTGGGTCCCAGGAGGCACAGAAAGCAGCCCACCTGTCGTCACCCCTCTGTGGGGCACACCGGACACCAGGCTCACAATGGCTTGAAAGTGGAGTCTGCCTCTGGGGTGTGCAAGTTCATGTCTAGCACATCTACAGCACTTCCTTGCTGGGTATAAAGCGGCCTGGACCCAGAAGCAGCTTCGCTCCTGTGGAGGCTTAGGCTCCACCGCTACTAGGGACTAGGCAGTCTCAGAACAAAGACTATGCCCAAGGAGATGGCTGCGAGCACCTGGCCTCAAGGGTCTTGGGTCTATACAGGGCACCAGACCCACCCAACAGACGAGACAGCCAAGGGGCCTGTACCCTGCTCTGGCCATACCCCCCCGCCCAAGCACTCACTTGCCCTTGGCCGAGTGTTTGGCTGTGATCTTGTCCAGCTCCTTCCTGCCTGTCTTGAGATCATGCCTGCCCTCGATGGATCCCATCTGCACGGCATTCTCAGGGTCCCAGAAGGTGATCTGTGAATTCAGTGTGGCCACAGCCAGCTCTGCACCATCAGGCCGAAAAGTCACAGCTAGGGCTAAAGAGAAACAAACCTCAGGCCCAAGGAGTTGAGCCTAGCAAACAGGATGTGCCCCGACACCAGATCAGTGCACTGAGGTTTGCAGGAAGTTCGCACCGGGACACACAGCCCTCATGTGTAAGGGTGCAACACAAACCCTGGGGGTAGGGGTGCCGCACAGCCCCACCAGAACATGCACCACTGGCCATCTCAATGATGAGGTGTGGAGGGCACGGAGCCATCCAGTTACAAAGGCTTGACTGAAAGTGAGCCAGAGCCAAGGTTACCCTGAGGGAACACAGGGCAAGTCAAAGTACAGGGGACAGTGCCAGGGCTACAGCGTGCCCAAGGCTAGGGTCAGGTGAGAGGTACACAGGGCACCTAAAGCACTTCTTCCTCCTGGGTCACAGACCAGCAGAGTGCTGGCCCCTCCCAAGGCCACAGGGGTTTAAGGAGCCTCAACCAGCAGGAGGAAGAGACAGCTGAGAACCTGGTGCAGCCCGACGGTGGGCCACTCTGGCCTCACACCTACCTCAGTAGTTGCTGAGCTGCTGGGGCCGGGGCTGGCATCACTCTCCCCTCTCTCTGAGCTCATATCAAATATACAGCTAAGACAGAGGCGAGGGAGGCGTGCCAGAGAAGATCAAGGCTGGATGGTGGCAGGAACATTTGGCTCTGACCCTGGTCCCTGGGTCTGCCAAACACTGCCACAGCTCACCATCAGAGGTAAAGGCCAGGGTCTCTTTGGTTCTCCAACTGTCGAACATGTCCCACAGGCGCACGGTCTTGTCCCAAGATGAACTGGCCAGGATGGACTTCATCGGGTTAAAGCACAGACCACTGATAGGCCCCTCGTGGCCAGACAAAACCTGGAGCAGCAGAAGGTCAGAGGCGGATGGGGGAGCGGGGCGCAGGCCTTCCAGAATCATGCTGCTTGACTCTGAGGAGTCCTGTCCCCACTCTGCTCCCAGGTCCCTGAGCTAAGGCTCAGTTTTGCAAGGTAGAGAGCAGAGTAGCCAGTCTCACCCCAGGCCTGCCACCCAGCACCTGCAGAAGAGAGTCAGGGGACCAGCTGCACTTACATCAAGAAGCCTGCCTGTCTGCATGGACCACACAAAGATCTCGAAGGAGTCCTGGGCCCCTGCAGAGACGATTTCCCCACTCGAGTCAACGGCCACACAGGAGAACTGTGTGGGGCGAGGAGATGTGAAGGTGCGGAAGTTCCGGTACCTGCAGAATAAGGTCGAGGTAGGCAACCCCACTTTCTCTCCCGCCCCGACCTGCAGCTCCCCAGTGCACTGCCTGCACAGGAACTGGAGTCCTGGTGCTCAGAGGGAACCGTACCTGTGAAGGTCAAAGGCTCGCACGGTGCCATCCATGGAGGAGGTGACGATGACGTGGCTGGTGGCAGTGAATGTCACCCCGGTGACCCCACTGGAGTGCTCTGTGAAAGTGATGAAGCAGAAGCCGCTGAGGGTGTTCCACACCTTGACCTGTGGTGGGCACACGGGAGTCGTGAACACCTGTGGTGGGCGCACACGGGAGCTGCAGACACAGATGATGCCTGGAGACTGGAGTTCTAGCCAGAGCTGCATGTGGTCTGAGGCAGCCCAGTAAGTACATGCCCCTTCAGAGGCTGGCTGCTGGCACCATTACTCTAACAGAACCCTTGGACCCTCTCCAAATTCCACCAAACGGTTACCTTTGTCAGAAGCCCATCAGGGCTATTAAACCTGAGAACTCCAGGCCAACCCCCCACTCAGCAGGCCTGCCCACAGCTCAGCCTGATGAAACCTGAGAACTCCAGGCCAACCCCCACCCAGCAGGCCTGCCCACAGCTCAGCCTGATGAAAGCCCAGGGCTCACCTTGCCATCATCCCCTCCGGTGACAATGTACTGCCCATCAGGGGAGTAGGCCAGGGATACCATGCTGTTGAAGTGACCCTGCTGCTTGAGCACATAGGACTCACTCTGCCACTCCCACACCAGCAGCTGGCCCAGGCCTGCGGGCACAGGGGAGTTGGAGGTACCACCTGGACACCGACCCCCAGCCTCCACAACCAGCACAAGACAAGGTATTCCCCAACTGCTTCTGCAACGTGGGTCAGGCAGGTCCGAGCCCACCATGAGCCCTTAGGCCTAAGGCAGCCCAGAGTAAAGGGAGTGGCCCTACCGTCCACAGCCCTGACCAACCCGGGGCTAGAGCAGAGGCAAGACTGGGGACTTCAGGGCAAGGATCGTTGCCACAGCCTCCAGAGGCCAAGACCAAAGGCCACGGAAGGACTGAAAGTCAAGCATGAGCCTTGAGCGCAACTGCTATTCAACGTCCCGGACTCCTGCCACACCCACCCCCCCAAGAGCCGCTGTGGTCCTGCTCAGAACAGGCTACTGGAGGCCACTCTCCCTGGGGCGCCTCCACTACAGGAGGCACAGTGTGGCACTGGAGTCCCACAGGGTCCACGCTGGCTCCACCCTGCTCTCTGCTCTGAGGCTGACTTCAGGTCCCTCGGAGGTTTCCTTTCTATGGCAGAGCAGAACAAACCTGAGCAGCCAAAGGCGATCCAGTCCCCGGAGCTGTTGACGGCAACTGAAGTGACCCTCTGATCGGAGATGCTGAGCAGATGAGGTGCGGACGGGTAGGTGAGCAGGGACAGCCAGCAGCCCTTGGCCCCACGCCTCTCCCCAACACAATCCCCCCTGCAAACCCATTGCGCTCCACATTGGCACCTGCCTGCAGGCTCTTGTGGCATTAGCATTTTAATTTTCCCTGCGTTCTCAGGATGATGAGATGGGAAAGAACAAGGGCACGAAGCAGAAACACCTGACGCACCCGAGCCTGAAGCTGTGGTTGGAGCACAAGGCTCACGGGCTGCAGGGGAGCACCCCGGCGAGCAGGACTCACCTCAAGGAGTGGATGAGGTTGAACTCTGGGAGCTCGTGCAGATGAAAGATTCCAGAAGCAAATCCTGTGACCAAGAGATGCGTTTTCTTGTGATAAGCGGCAGCCGTCAGGCTGTTAAAGTCTCCTTCTTTATTGAAGAAGTACCTGGATTGACATACAGAGAGGGGAAGACATGGAGGCTCCTTCACTCAGCTCAGGGCCAGAGACACCCGCCAGGGTCTCCACTCCTGCCCAAAGGCCTGAGCCAGAGGCCCAGGGGAGTAAGAGTGGCTGGAGCTGCGGGAGCAGCACAGCCAGGCCGCCAGGCTCTCCGCTTCCTCTAGCAGGTCCCATCTCACATGTAACACAGGAAACAACTCCAGCTTTAGGTGTGGTGACCCAGACCTGTCGCCAAGCCCTCTTCAAAGCAAGGCTCCACCCCACCCTTCCCTTTCAGACAGTGGAGGCCATAGATGGTCCTTCCCTCCACACTGGTACCTGCCTACAGCCCCAGTGGATGCTTCCTCTCCAGGATGAGGTCAAGCACACCCCATCCCGGGCCAAGTCCTGACCCCAGCTGGGACATCCTAAGACTCCACAGGGACCTCGAGTCCATCCAACCTGCCTGTTATGGCAGAGTAGCCCCTTCCCACCCCTCATCTCCCAGTCCGGCACCCCCACAGTCCAGTCACCCTGACGGCCTCCTTCCAGGGTACTATCCTCTACCCCAGGCAGTGGCTCTTATCTGAAGTCAGAGGTCCTCCTTCACCCACAGCCCCATTATGTTACCGTCACCGCACATGGCCACACAATCCCTCCACACCTCTAAGGGGAAGCCAGGTGATATGTTCCCAGGGTCAGGGCCAGAGCTCAGCACATAGAGGGTGCCAAATAACTGAATGGATGGGTGTGGGCTGAAGCAGCCACTCCACAGAGCAGGCTGTGACACACAGCCACCTACAGTTGCTAACCCCACTCTAAGTGACTGTGATCAGCCACCAATACACGCCAGAGGAGCTGACGCCAGTCTACCCTAGACTCGCCTCCCCTCCTGTCCCACCTCCTGCACCCTGCCCCAGAGGCTACACATCAGACTCCTGAGGCAGGCTCCTCTGGCTTACAGGACAGGGTCCTCCACCAAGCACTGGGGGCCTGCTCTCTGGAGACCTGGATCTGCATTCCCACAGGAGCACAGAGCCCGGGTGCGGAGACCTACTTGGCCAGCCGTGAGTACTTCACTTTCCCCGTCTTTTCCTGCTCGGCTGGCACAGCCTTCCCCTGGATGGTGGTCTCTCGTTCTCCCTCTTCCTCCTCCTCTTCCTCCTCCTCCCTCTGCAGGAGGTCTGCCTTCCAGCCCTTAGGGGCCTTTAGCCTCAGGCCCTCAGGGGGTGTGTCACACTGCCACACACACAGGGCTCCATCCTGGCTGAGGGAGTAGAGCTGCAAGGGAAGCACCGGGCTGGACTCGGCTGCCCAGCAGACATCAGACACCCTCCCTCCAGTTTGGCTCTGGGACACCAGCCCCTCAAGGGCCCTTCCACCTGGGCAGGTGGCCAACACCAGTCCTGAGAGAGCTCCTAGAGGCAACCTAGACGCAACCTTGTGGGGGCTCAGGGACTGCTGGGTTAGGGACCCCAGTATGGAACATACGTCTAGGCTGTTGGACTCGAAGAAACAGGCGACGATGGCGTCCTTGTGTCCACCCAAGGCATAATAGATGAGGTTGTCCCAGCGCTCAGCTCCAAACACCCACGTGGACATGTCTTTGCTTCCAACCACAAAGCACCTGGAAGAGACTTCTGCTCAGGACTGAAGCTGCTGCTGCTGTCCTAGTGGCCACCGGGGAACACAACCCTGCTTCCTAAAGAGGGGTGAGACCACAGGGCACCTGTACCCAAGGTAACACACCCCTGCCTCCTAAAGAGGGGTGAGACCACAGGGCGCCTGTACCCCCCCCCCCCAAGGCGACACACCCCCGCCCCCCCAAAAGAGGGGAGAACCACAGGGCCCCTGGGGGAACTCAAACC
>NW_008332152.1:2232426-2277604 GCF_000622305.1 Nannospalax galili | reverse complement strand
CCTGTCCCCCCCCCCCCCCGCAAGGCAACACACCCCTGCCTCCTAAAGAGAGGTGAGACCACAGGTCCCCTGTGAGAAACTCAGATCAGCTCAGCCCACAACTGTGGCTGGCTTAGTCTACACTAGATGCAGCCAGAGACCCCAAGGCAAGCAGATTCTGCTAATCATACACAGTTGAGTATGTGGGCTGGGGCTGTCATCATTCAAAGGCAGCATGGCATGCTATGGGGTGGCCCGGTACAGGTGTAGGACTCGGCACGCTGACAATGCAGTGTGAGCTCTCTGCTTGCTGGAGGACTCACCAGGGTGCAGGGATAATAAGGGAGGTCCTGTTGAGAGACCAGCCCGGCCACCACCAGCCTCTCTCCGTGAGGCAGGGTTCAGCATCCTGGGCAAAGTAAAAACCTACAGATGCCTTCAGGGTAAGGACAATCAGATGGCGGAAGAGGCAGGGATGCAGGCCTCAGCAGCTCAACAGCTCCTGATAGCACAGCTGGCCTGGGTGTTCAGGACAAACTGGACAGGAACTCTCGCTTCTACAGGAATCTACACTCTAATGTGTGGTGACCTGTAGCTGGGGGACGCACCTAGCCACCAGCACGGCACATGGTACACTGCACACTTTAAAGGGCAGCCTTGGCTCATGGGAAGGAGGCCACACACTCTAAGAACAGCCCGCTCGAGGTACCCCCGCCCAGCCTCACCTGGAGTCATCCGTCCAGTCGATGCATGTGGTCTCATCATAGGGCCCAAAATAGGTTTTGTCTAGAACAAATGCGTTGAATTCTCGCTTCTTCCCAGGAGCATGGTACATCTGAGCAATGTTGCCCTTAGTGACAACAAATTTCCTGCAAAAAAATAAGGTCATGGGTGATATTCAGGACCAACAATGACTGGTCTGAGACCAAAGGTGAGTCTTTGAGACAGTCTGCCCTGTGTACACCTCTCTCCTGCAGGACAGAGGCTGAAGGGAAGAGGAGGAGGAAGAGGAAGAGAGGAAGAAGAGATGGGCCCTGAGGGGCATCTGAGGCAGCACCCAGCCCACCACAGCAAACTTGAAGGGAAGTGGGCAGCTGGCCTGGAGAGAGGTGCCCTTACCTGCCATCAGGGGAGAAGGAGACACTGTGCACCGAGCCCTTGAAATGGAAGTGGTGCAGCACTGACCTGCAGACCAGGCTGACCAGCAGTGCAGCGCCCCCTGCAAGAAGCAAGAGTAGGACCCTGTGGTGACCTTGGAGCCCAACCCCAGATGCAGCACACCTGTCCAGAGTGCACTGCTGAAATGCAGGAAGGTGCTGTGAACGTCTACCTGTATCTGACCCCATGCCACGAAGCTGGGCATGGCCCTGGGCAATACCCCGTCACACAGCACAGAGGACGCAGGGCCACCCCAGTGCCTTCCCACACCTAGAACATTTACCTTCATCAACAATGATGGCGAGGCGGCCATCTGGGGACAGGCCCACACACTTGATGTTGTACTTGGTGGCCAGGGGCAACGTGTCAGATCTGTTGCTGAGAAACACAAAAAACCCAGTGCCCAGTGGGTCTTGTGTAATCAGACAAGAGAGACAGGGCTGGCCTTGGACCAGCAGCTGACCCTCCTGCCATGGAGTCCTTTATGCCTCTCAGACAGGCTTGACCCTTCAGGGGTCGGGTGGGACAAGGGCAGCACAACCCCAAAAGCTATAGTCTTTAAAGAAATGGGAAAGTGCACTGCAGGAAAGAGCAGACGACACTAGGTCCTGGTTTGATCGTTTTCCTGTCTGAATCCACTCAACAAGCTTTCTACTCTGGAGTCCCTCGAGAGATGCCATCTAAACAACTGGCAACGGTTGGTTCTCACTACCAGACAGTAGACCCACCTGGTCCCTAATGCCATGCCCCAGGCCCCATCACCATGAGGAGCAAGCAGGTTCCACCGCTGCCTCACCCTACAGAGAGGATAACAGGAGGCCCAGGGCCAGCCAGTGGAACAGCAGAACAAGACAGGGGCCAGTGGCCTGCAAAACTGCAGAGGGTCAGCCCATGGCCTCCTTGACAATACCAGTCAGAGGCTGAGTTCTTTTCAACCAGACAGGAAGGGCAGGACACTGGGACTCACAGAGCTAAACCTGAGCATCCCAAGTTCACCTCGAGATGCCTACCTCAGCAGGGAAGCCAAGAACCACCAGGGCTTCTGAGCAAAGGCCCGGAGAGCCTCAATTCCCCAGACCACCTGGCCTAGGACCCCTTGGAGGCCTCCACTGTCTGTAGGTGCTGACCTTTGAGACACACCTCCAGCCTGCCATCACCTCCACAGGAGAGGCAAGCTCCCTTCCCAGGTAACAGCTGAACTCACACAACTTTTCTTGTTAAGGGAAAGCCAGCATCTTAGACACTGGAATCAAGGACAAGGAGCCCAGCAGGCAACTCCTAAACTGACCAGTGGCTTCCTAAACCCAGTAGCCCCACAAAGCCACAACAAGAAGGCCAGAAGGACAGCCACCACCACGGCCACCCTTCATGTGCAGGGTATAGTTGTCACTGTTGTTACCATCCCTTCACAATACTTTTTTTGGGGGTGGGGGGGTTAAGACAAGGTCTCCCTGTAGCCCCAGCTGGCCTGGAACTCACTATGTAGACCAGGCTGGCCTCAATTTCAGAGATCCACCTGCCTCTGGAATTAAAGGTGTGTCTACCAGGCCTGGCTTCATACTTACTTCTTAAGGTCAAACACAGTGACTCTATTCCCCACGGGGCTGATAACGGAATTTCCATCACTTGTGAAATTTAAATTTCCACGTCGATAAACCGTACCCAACAAATTTGAAAACTGCAAAGAAACCAAAGTAAACTGAGCACGATGGCAACAGTCTCGGCTCTCAGAGGCAGCGAAGGGAGGCACCTGGGCAGAGGTGACAGAAGGTCTGGCTGTAGGGCCCTGCTCTGCTCTTGGGGCACTTCCTGGGTAAGAGTGGAGCCCGACCTGATTCTCAAGACCCCGGGGTTCCTGGCAAGGTGAGAAGCTCTCAAGACAGGCATTTGCCAGGCACACGACGCAGGATCCCCATGCAGGAAAACTGACCAGGGGAGCAGGGCTCCAGGAGACCACTGGGTTCACCACACCCCATGGACGCTGTATGGCAGTGTCCGTTATCTAAGTGCCTCTCAAACACAGGCATTCACCACAGCATGCTGCTGGGCATGCAGAGCCTTCACCTCACGGTCTGTGTCCAACTGGAAGGGACCCGGCAGGCGGACACTCAGACTGTGAAATCCACCCAGTGCGGCTGAACAGGGACTGCCTGGGCCGAGACCCAAGCAAGGAGCCCGCCGGGCCGGGGACCATCCAGCAGTCCAGGAAGGAGCTGGGTGCCATGGGGTGTGAGACCGGGCGGGGGCGGGATGCGGCCTCGGGTTCCCTGGGGACCTGCAGCAGCCACAGGATCAGTTGCTGGCAGGGTGGGCACAAACCAGGGGCAGGTGCTGCAGCCCAGGGTGGGCCGTCTGGTGGGGAGCAGGGTCCGGGAGACCCGGGAAAGTCCTGGGGTTCCACCCAGCCGTGGCCCCCCAAGAACAGGGGCCATGCGCCCGAAGCCCCCCCCCCGCCACGCACTCACACGGTACGCGAACTTCATCTCGCAGACACACGTGCACGGGCTTTGCCCCGGACAGCCACTTCCGGGACAATGTTGTCTACCGGCGGTGCGATGGACGCACTTCCGGGGCGGGACCACGCGTACGGAGAGAGCCCCGCCCACCCCGGCAGTGCGCATGCGCCCGCCAGCCCACGGCTCCGCTCCCTGGGTGAGCGACCCCAGGGCCCCGCCGAAGGGACTCGAACGCGCAGCCCGGCCGTGCCAGCGCGAGAGAACCAGTTCATACGGCTTCTTAAAATGTGTGTTTTCAGAATTCTAATGCTTACGTCTAAATCTTAACACGGCGGGTTTAGTGTGACATCACGTGACAGAACAGCGTGGCGTGACCGCTCCTGTGAAGTTAGAGTGGAGTTCGCGCGTGCGGCGGCCGCCCAGCCCCGTCCTGGCCCGCTGAGGAGCCGCTGCCGTCCGAACGGCAGTTTGGAGCCGGGGACAGCGTGAGAAACGGTGTAGAGCCGTGCAGGACTTCGCTGCGGAGACCACTGGGCAGCCCAGCTCTGCATAGAAAGGGACGCAGCTTTTCGGACGAAGTCTGACACGAATTTCGTTTAAAATTCGATTCCCGGCATGCACATGGCGGCTACGAACCGTCCTTAACTCCAGTTCCAGGGGACTCCGAAGCCCTCTTCTGACCTCCGCGGCACTGCGTGGCATGCGTGCAGGCCGTACCCTCAGTATTTTCAAACTTAATCCTGAACACCGAAGGAGCGCGCGGTAGCTCCCCAGGGCAGGGCCAGGCTGCTCCGACCAACTGCAGAAAGTCCTCGGATTAAACCCGATTCCCACACTGGAATCAGACCTTGTAATTCTTCCAATCACAGGGGACGTCATGACCTGTTACGTTACAAAAATCGTAACTCGTGTTCTGACCCTGTGTCTGTCTGTCTTATGGGTAGGGCCGTCTGCAAACAGCGACACGCTTGCTTTCGAGACACACTTACCTGGCGTCACTCTGCCGGACCTCTGCTGTATCTTCAGCAAAACCAGCCTGTTTCAAACAGCCTCACAACAAAAATCCAATGACTGCCTTCAAGCCACTCTAGGAATATTAACAAGGGTGACTGCAACCTGTGAGTGACACCCTCCTGTCAAGGCAGGGGCACTCATTCAGTTTGAAAGGACCTGGGTAGCTCGGGGGAAACTGGTGACATTTGATTTCGTTCACTCTTTCCAGAGGACATGAGACTAGGGCAACTTTGGATTTCTCCATTGTTCTCTGCTAAATACGTGTAATTAGAAAATGCATCGAGAGAACTCAAGAGATAAGAAAATCAAGGAATGCTAAGCTCAGGATTGCCCTGAGCCCCCATCCCCACCCCACTGAGGCACAAGACACCGGAAGGAGGCTCACAGCACGGGGTGGGGCTTTCCTGATAGATCAAGTCTAAAGACCTTATCATTCAAGGGTGTGGCAGGTCTATAGGGAGCTGTCTGGCTTCACAACAGATTTCGGAGGCCAGTAAACTCTCAGCAAGTACAAAGTTCTAACTAGCCCAAGTTGATTCGTTTTAAACTGCACATAAATGTACTAAAAGTCACCGCATGAATTTATCTTACATACTTTATATACTTCTCCAGTTTCTGCAAGTGCAGACTTGAGGTAAAAAACAAACAAAAAAATCACACTGTCCTTTATTCTCCAAATGACACTGAATGCCGAGAATGGCCACTTGGTTCTCCTGGCTTCTGCCCCTGCAGACTCCCTGTGTCCAGCCTGTAGAGCTTGGTCCTGATGGCTGGACACAACTTAAGAGGGCTCTGCATCTCAGGTTCCACTCCAGAAAGCCATGCCATCAATCCAGAACATTCTATTTCATATGTACAAAAATGCATCACTTTTGTAGAGCTGAAGACATGTAATACACTCAGCATGTATTTACAAGCTGGGACCTCCACACCAATAAAAACAAACACACATTTATTTTGTCTTTGATTTTTGGTGCAACTTATACATAAACATTACATCAGTCTGTACTCTTAAAAATAATAAATCAACCATATGTACAATTAAATTTACAACTGAAAGTAAATGAACCCGTTGGTATGGTATGACTGCAACTGTGGACCAGCAGAGGTTCCTCCAAGCCCTGAGTCCTTCCCTGCGACCCGACTGGAGCAGTCCAGGGGACCCTCTCATCTTCACTTGAGATGGAGTGTCTTCACTTCCAAGACTTAAGGTGCAAAAGATGTCAATTGTACAGCTACAATACAGGAGCGGACTTTAAAGTGAGAGAAAACGTATCACCCCCACATATGACAATTAAAATAAATATATATTTAATTCCAAGTGCATGTGATATTCAATCAACATTAGGGGAATCAAGGATCCAGAACATTTATTCCTCAACCATCTCCATGCCACGTTACCACATGCCCTGGTCAGATCACTCTCCAGTACCTTTCACGTGGATGGATTTTGTGGTCTGCCAGGCATCCCAAGGCACAGAAGGGGTTATGTTCCCTCAACCCCACCCTACCCACCGGCCCCAAAAGGTGTTACTATAAAACCATAACTAGGGGTCTGGAGTGTAGGACAGTGTTTCACCCCTCAGGAGATCCACAAGTCCTCCAGGTCCAGGAATTGGGCAGTATGTGACCAGAAGAGCACACGGTGCCATAAGAAGACCAACTGAGGGAGGTCCACCTGAAGGACAAGCAGCCAGCAGTGGGGGAGGCTGTGGGTGGAGGTCAAGGAGGTCAAAGATGAGCTGGGGGAGGGGCGGCATGGTGAGCTGGGGACACCAGCACAGGGACAGGGATGAGAAAATAAAAATCTGTGTCATAGACGACATGAGGTGGCGCTCTAACCCACCGAGCAGCTGAAGGACACTGTTCTCTGCTGAGCTGGGAGCCAGGCAGGACCACCAAAGTCTGGTTAGGGCTATCACGTTACCACAGACCACAAGCCAGTCACAATCCCTAAAGTGCACTCCCGGCCACTCTGTGGCTTTGCTGCCCACGGTGTGGTCAGGTGACACTGATTTCCAGGACGTGGTCATCTTGGCTGGGAATGACCAGGATCTGCATGCCAGTGCTAGAGTTGAAGACCTGGCCGGCGGGCAGTGCCTGGAGCCGGGGCATGGGCAAGCCTTTGTGCTCGCTGCTGGAGGCTGAGTGCATGCTGCCTCTGCTCCTCAGGCTGCTGCAGTCCAGCTGGTCGTCCAGGTGCTTGTCCACGGACAGGCTGTCGTTTTCTATCCAGCTGTCTGTGGAACACACAGGAAGTCAGGCCAAGCCAGTGTCAGAAGCCTGAGGAGGGGGACACTACCCTGGGCTACTGTCTTAGTGAAAGACTATTACCTAAGGCACTATCTTCAGAGAACTATGTGATGCCAGGGCAACGGACTGGGGTTTCCTGTTCATTTCTATTGGCCCTGAAAACGTTTTAATTCTCCAGTCTGCTGTTCACAGAAGTTACCACCTACTCAAGTAGTTTGTACAAGATGGTCCTCACTACTGCTGGCTCTGCCTATGGCCTCCTCACTGTGTTCGGCAGAAACAACACTTAGATTTTGAGTCTAGCTCTTTGCTGGGCTGGCAGTGCAGTCTGAGCCTCTGGATGCCCAGAAGTGGCAGTGACTACCCCCCAACCCCCACCCCATGATCCCCACCATGGCAGGAAAAGGGTGGGCTGGCACCAAGGACACTGAGCAGCCTGCAGGTTGAGGTGCTGTGTTCTGTGTTTTGAACCCCATCATGTCTACATTCATACGTGGGCATGATACCTTTACTTTTTTGTTTGTTTGCTTTAGACAGAGTCTGACTATGTAATGCTGGCAGGCCTGGAATTCACTATGAAGACCAAGTTGGCCTGAACTCACAGAGATCTACCTGCCTCTGCCTCCAGGGAGCTGGGATTAAAGGTATGTGCCACCATGCCTGGCCATACCTTTACTTTTAAAACAGCTCTCCCCGTGTTAATAGTTTTGCACTTTGCGGGGGAAGGGGGTGGTGAGGCAATGCTAGGGGGTTCAGCAGGTTCGGGCAGTTAGTGCATCAACTTAGGATGCTTTCCGCTTATGATGGGTTGTTGGGTTGTGACCCACTGTATAGAGGAGCAAGTGCTGCTGTGCAGAGACTCCTTACCAGCATCCAGCTGTGAGGCATGTGCAGAGTGATGGGGGAGGTACTTAAACAGTCGGACGTCAGGCAGGGGCAGGTAACCCGCAAAGAGAGGCATCACTTCCATGTGGACTCTGTGGGTGGCCTGGGCAGCCACAGGCATGGAGATGACACCACAGCTCTTCCCACACACGGCCCAGTTGCTGCTGTTGTCCACGACTAAAACAAGGAAGACAGAAGACAGACCATTCATGTGCACCGCAGTCAGAACCCCGCCTGTCCAGTCCTCACACGAAGACAGACCATTCATGTGCACCGCAGTCAGAACCCCGCCTGTCCAGTCCTCACACGAAGACAGACCATTCATGTGCACCGCAGTCAGAACCCCGCCTGTCCAGTCCTCACACGAAGACAGACCATTCATGTGCACCGCAGTCAGAACCCCGCCTGTCCAGTCCTCACACGAAGACAGACCATTCATGTGCACCGCAGTCAGAACCCCGCCTGTCCAGTCCTCACACGAAGACAGACCATTCATGTGCACCGCAGTCAGAACCCCGCCTGTCCAGTCCTCACACGAAGACAGACCATTCATGTGCACCGCAGTCAGAACCCCGCCTGTCCAGTCCTCACACGAAGACAGACCATTCATTGCACACCACAGTCAGAACCCTGTCTGTCCAGTCGTCACACACACAGTGGTGAGACCCCCACTGTAGAGCACATGCGTCTCATGTGCTCTAACTACCAAGGCACTCCAAGTTCTCAGTACGGTATTCAATTAGGTCTAGTTTCGACTGGATTGATCACATTAGATGTAGGCAGAGAACATTTTCCCTCAGATAAAGGAAGTATGACTGAGGAGCTTGTCTGGGGTGCAGGGAAGTGGCTACATCAATGGTCTGTGTTGTGCTTTGGAGATACAACATTCCCAAAGGCTCCTTGGGGAGGCTTGGTCCCCAGTGGGTGGTGCCACTGAGGAATCATAGGACGCTAACTTCACCGGCGGAGTCCAGTGATGAGTTCATACTGCATTGTAGGTGGTTAGCAGGTAGGGCCCAGTTGGAGGAAGGTGGTCACTGGGGCTGTGCCTTGTAAGGGTGTATCCTGTCCACAGGCTCCTTTCCTTCCCTGAGTCCTAGCTGCTGTGGAGTAAGCAGCTCCTCCACCGCACACCCTGGCCACCGTGCTCCTCCTTGCCTCAGGCCCAAAACAAAGGAGCCGGCCAATGGTGATGAACTCTGGAACCATAAGCCAGAGTAAATCCTTCCTCCTTTGGTTTTCCTGGGCATTCTGTCACAGTGATGGAAAGCTGACCAGCACCATCTAGATTGTGCCCCTGCTCAGCCTGTCTGGCCTCTGGATATGACCACCTCATGGAATGAGAACATTCTGAAGATTCTCAAGTATGTGAAAAGAAGGAACCCAGGTAACACTGGGGGCCCTGAGACATACGAGGCCTCAGCATGTGGCAGCTGTCACCAACATGGTTTCTTAAAACTACCTCCATTGACCCAGGGCAGTCCTACCACCCAGCAGGCTCTTGGCTGGACTAGCCTTGGGTCAAGACAGTGAGTAAGGCTATCCTGGGGCCAGGGGGTGGGAAGCCTGACAGGACCCTTCCCAAAAGAAGCAGATGAGCAGCAAGGACACAGCTTCCCGCTGTGTGACGCCAGCAGCCGCCCACGCCATTTGTGACCTGAGGGCCAGGAGCAGCAGGGGCAGGTGGGATGGCTGTGAGGTCTGGTGATGCTGCAGACACATCCTGATGAGGCCCAGGTCACGCTCACCACTGTGTCCCTCACACCCTTCACTAGCACAGACTCCTAGGCCTGCCGACTGGACCTCACAATACCCTCCACAAAGCTCCAACCATCCACTGGCAAATTCAGCCCCAAGGAAGCAGTTTTGTTTTTTTAGAAATTACATTTCTAAAGGTGGTGGAACAATGGCTTTAATCTCAGTAGGCAGAGGCAGATGGATCTGTGAGTTCCAGGCTAGCTTGGTCTATATAGAAGTTCCAGTGCAGCCAGGACTATATAACAAGACTCCGTCTCAAAGAAAAAAAGAATTACATCTATTTATTTAGTGAGTAGGGGGTGTATACATATGTGCCATGGCCCTCATGTGGAGGTCAGGGGCTAACTTGAGGAAGCTGGTTCTTTCCTTCCACAATGTGGGTCCCAGTGATCAAACTCAGGTCATCGGGTTTGGTGACAAGCATCTCTACCTGCCAGTCTATAAGCATCTTCTAAACTGTGAAGTGTGTGTGTGGACTCACTGGAAGTTGTGCTCGCATGACAGAGATCACGGCAACCGGCCTTCCCCACTGTACTGTCTCAAACCCACACGGCACAGCATGGTAACCAGGGAGCAGTCCTCGAAGGCCCACCAGTTCTGCAGGACTTGGGTTGGACTCTGAGCCTGTGTGGATTTTAATGCAGCACCATGGACACGGCCTCCTGCTACCAGCCCTCAGCATGACCTCTGCCAACATCTGAGCCATTCCCCTCCCTGTAACGGTCACCCAAGAATGCCCCATCCCAGTGGTGTCACATAGTACTTAACCTCCTCAGACGAGGGGTAAGGACATCCAGCAGGACGCTGTGTGTAACCAGAATCCACTCTGTTTTACCGTAGCGGCCAGCAGCTGGACATCTGGGCTACTTCTTGTCAGGATGGCAGCTGTGGCCAGAAGTGGGGAGAGCGCTCTGCACTGTGTGCTGAACAGGGGCTGCTTCCACAAAGCTCAGCTATGTGAGATCAGGACGGGACACTGCAGTGCTCAGTCTTAGTATCTGGCAGGTAAGGCTTCCGTATCACTTCCAAGAAAAGAGCCAACACAACCAGGCATGGTGATTCACACCTGTCATCCTAGCAGGCTGGGGCGGGAGGACTGCCGTGAGTTCCAGGCCAGCCTGAGCTACAGAGTGAGACTGTCTCAGCCCCCCCTTACCACTCCCAAATCAGCCAACAGTACTTGCCATGATTGATAAACGTAAGACTAAAAATAAGACACTGTGGAGCTTACATTTGCCTCTGTGCTCTTGGTAGCTCCCTCTGTGCTGAGCCTCATGGATGGAGGCTCTGACACTAGATTACAGAGGTGGGAAACCATGTTTTCCAAATGACCAACACAGGGTGCTATGCAGTGACATCTGGGCAAGACTCATTCCAAACAGGACCCCTGGGAGGGCTGCGTGGAAGGAGTGACTCGGAGTGCGTGGCTGTGGCCTGTGAAGGACAAGTCCTGAGGAGCCGGGTGCAGCAGCATGGGAAAGCGCCACACCATTGGCGAGTCTGCATCCAAAGTCTTCCCACCCCACCACTCAAGGCTGCAACTTCCTCACATACTTCAACCAGTACACGTCTCTCCTCAGAAGGGACACAGCTAGACACGGGAATTCAGTCACCTCTGACTACCAGACATTAAAGAGACAGACAGCCAAGCACAACGCAGCCACACGCACATCTCTCTTTGTTTAGGGATGTGGCTGTTTTTCATGGAAAGTGTCGTGTGGTGGGTTTACTATTATTTTTAGTTAATTAGTGTGCATGCATGATGATGCATGTGTGTGGGCATACACATGCCAGCACATGCATGTGGAGGTTAGAAGACAACATTCAGTAGTCAGTTTTCTTTCACCGTGGGTTCCAGGATCTAACTCAGGTTGTCAGGCTTTGTGCAGCGAGCACTTTTGTCTGTTAAGCCATCTTGCCAACTCTATTTATGCTTACATACATACATGTGTGTGCAAGTATGCATGTAACATGTTTGTGTGCATGTTAAGGCCAGAGGTCCACTTTGGCTGACATTCTTAGGCCCTGTCCACCATGTTTTTGAGACAGTCCTCCACTGGCCTGGAACACATTAAGCAGGTGCCTGGCCAATGACACCACCTTCCCAGCACTGTGACTGCAAGAGTGAGACACCACACCAGCTTTTTAAGTGAGTCCTGTGCCCGTGAGGCAAGCACTTTAATGACTGAGCCATCTCTCCAGCCCTACTTTTTGAAGTAGCCCAGGCTGGACCAGAACTTCCTAATCCTTCTTTCTACCTCCCAAATGCTGGGACTACAGCACGTGTCGTCTCACCCAGTCGACTGTTGTTTTGTTCTTGTTTAAAAATTTTTCTTTGTATTATTATTATTATTTTTCTTTTGGTCTTTTTGAGACAGGGTCTCCCTGTAGCCCCAGCTGTCCTGGAACTCACTATGTAGACCAGGCTGGCCTTGAACTCACAGAGATCCACCTGCCTCTGCCTCCCGAGTGCTGGGATCAAAGACGTGCACCACCATGCCGGGCCTCTCTTTGTATTTTGTATTATTACTGTGTGTTTGTGCACATACACACATGCACAGCCACGTGCTTGCCATGGTGTGCATGTGGAGGTCAGAGGGCAACATGTGGGAGTCAGTTCTTTCCTTCCGCTGTGGGTTCCAAGGGTTAAGCTCTGGTCATTAGGCTTGAATGGCAGGTACTTTTACCCACTAAGCCATGTCATTGGCCCCACTGTTATTTTAAAGTTAGTAAGTATCAGGCTTGTTATCACATTTGGAGTGACCCTGCAAAACTGAGGAGACCAGGCTTCAGGAGAGCTGGGGCTGGGGAGTAAGAAAGGGCAGTAGGCAGGTGCCAAGAGCCTCAATACTAGGAAGACCCTGAACCACACACACAGGAGGGCCTTGTGCTCTGTCCTGAGCCCTGAAGCTGCTCCATGTGCTTGTTCCAATGCTCTGCAATAAGAGAGCTGTTCAGTGAGCCTAGGGATAGGGAGCAAGTGCTGTGACCAGACCTTCTCTCCCAGAAGTCACATTCACTGATGGCACTAGAACATCATGGCCAAGAGGAGCTCAACACCTACCTTCGTACATAAGCTTTGTGGAAAAATACTCGTCTGACTCCACAAGTGCTTCGTCCTTGTCCACCTCCAGGAGGCCGGCAAGCCGCGTGATGGATACCTCCAAGGGGCAGAGTGAACCTGTCCTACAGTACCCGGCTCCGGAGGCAGGGAGGATCTCGGCTCTCACAGTGTACAGTGTCTGGCAGGAAGGGATGGAGAAGTTAGAAGAAAACTTGCCCCCGAAGCCAGAAGAAAGGCTGCCAAAGGCCAGGGCGGAGCTGCCTGCCAGCTTTTCAGCATGAGGAAGGCGGGCCACCATGGGCCACAAGAACAACTGCTGTGGCTGCGGCTCCTGCTGCAGACAGCCTGGCCTTAAACTTTTTCTTCTTAATTTATTATTATTGTGTGTATGAGACAGTGCGGGTATGGATGTGAAGGTCAGAGGAAATCTGTGGAGGTGGTTCTCTCCCTCCACCTTTACGTGGGTTCCAGGGATCAAGCTCAAGGTCAGGCTTTTGTGATAAGTGCCTTTATCTGCTGAGCCACTTCACTGGCCTCAGACTCTTTGAATTATGGATATTCTCACACATGGGGAGAACGGGCAGAGGAGGAGCACGCGTTGCATCTCCCCACGTTAATGGCATCAACATCCTACTCATCTGGCTTGTCATGCACAATTCTGAATCTGCCTAAGGTATTTTGAATCAAATCCCAAACAACCTGACATTCTACCTCTATTCACACTGAACATTACTAAAAAAAAAAAGACATTTTTTACCAAAACTCGACTCCATTACCCAAATTGGAAAATTAACAGGAGCCCCTGGTACCGTCTGATTCAGCCCACAACCTACTTTCTCCGTAGTGACCTTTTTCTAAGTGGCTTTTCACACAGCCAGCATTTCATCACCACTCAGGACAAGCCCAAACCAAGGGTCCCAACCACCTGCCAATGTGGCACAGGCGCGAGGCCCTGGCACTGGTGGCTCCGGCCTGGAAGCTAGGTGTCTTCACCACTACGTGGAACAACCCAGCATAACCACCCAAAGCAGCATCTTCCCATTCGAAAGATCAGTCTGGGATCTGACTGAAAAGCCTCTAAAGACTCTTCGCAATGACTGCACCTCTGGATTCTCAAACAGCCTGATCCTGATTTTCCTGTCAGATGCTCATCTAAGTCTATTTAGAGGCAAACATTCCCCCCTCGAAGAGCTGCAGGCCTGCACCTCTTCCACCACTGAGCTCACACGTGAGTATGTGGGACATACAAGTCAGCCCTCTGACCAAGGAGGAGGTGCCTAGGAATGCTGAATGAGGGCTGGAGAGATGGCTCAGTGGTTAAGAGCACATGATGCTCCTGCAGAGGACCTGCACACATCAGGGAACTCACAATCACCTCTAACTCCGGTTCCAGGGGATCCAGAGCCCTCTATTGGCCTCTGTGGGTACTGCACTCATGTGTACATACCCCCCCACAGATATATACACACAATAAAAAAAAAAGTTAAGCTAACTGGTCCGATCATACAGGCCAGCTCTAAGCCACTTAATAGAGAAAGGGTGGCCATTCACACATCCTGCTCTGCACTTTAGTGGGATACACTGGTAGAATGCTTTTGAGCCCAGCAAAGGATGTGCTTTCCAAGGGCCTGGAGGCACAAATGGTGGTGGGTTTGTTCTCAAGCATGTCTTCATGCTGCTTCTGGAGGGAAGGGAGTGGCTGCAGGGAGGGAGCTGGCCCCAAGAGGTAGCAGCAAGAACCTCCCAGTGGACCACAGAGGCTGCAAGCCCATGACTGGATCTGGGTTTCTTCAGCAAGAAGCTCAGTCACCACCAGCTGACGTCTGACAGTGGTGTCAGGCCACTCTAGGGTGCAGCCAAGTGGTATAAGGACACTGACAAGCCACAGAGCAGAGCAGCTTAGGCTGATCCTTCTCACCACACACAGAATGTCAACACAAGCACACGACGTCCAGTCTTAGAACCTTTATATCCTTAAGAGGTGACTCCTTAGATCTGAGACCAGAAGTATGAGTGGAAAAGAGGAAAGTTGACCTCGTCACACTGAACACTGTGCATGTCCACGGACATCACCAGGACGGTGAGAGGCCAGCTGCAGAGGGGGTTAGAATCATACCACCAACAGCAGACACCTGGATACACAAGCGCTCACAATCCCATCAGAAAGGACAGAGGATTCCAACTAGCACATCTCCAAAGAGGACGCACACAAAGCCACGGACCACCCCAGCCTCTCGGGAAACCCCCCCCCCCCCCCGACAACACAGCCTCCACACCACTGACACGGCTGGCTGTGAGAAAACAGCAGCAGCAATACTGTGAGAGAGCTGGCCTGGCACCACAGAGTCAGTGGAGCGAGCAGACATGTGGCCCCTGGAAGTAGAGATCTGCAACATTTCAAAAGTGTACCAAAGTTACATTATGACCCAGCAACTCTACCCTTACCAAGAAAACTGGTTATGTCAGTCCATGTAAAACATCTATGCAGATTTTTCCCAGCACCACTGTCATAGCAGCATACTATCAAAGTGGAAGCAACAAGATTCTAGCCACTGAAAACAAAGGACATGTGGTTCATCAACAGTGGACTGTGATACAGCCATGAAAAGGAAAGAAGTCCTGAAACATGCTTCCAGATGGATGAGCCTTGAGGACACCATGTTCAATGAAATAAATCGGTCACATGTCCCATGATCCCAGTGATAGGAAATGCTCAGAATGGGCAGGTCCACAGGCAGATCTACCTGCAGCTCATAGGTGTGCTTGAGTAAGGAGGAAATGGGGGTGGCTGGGGATGGTGGGGGGGTTCCCTGACAACACAGAGAACGAAATCAGTGCAGTGGTCGCACAACTGAGTGAAGGGAGTGCTGAACACACTTCAAGTGGTGAGCGCCATGTGCACGGAGGACTTCAATGCGGCTTTCCCACATGTGGCAGAAAAGCGGACCGCCCAGGTGTGTGACTGGCACAGCTCCTCAGCAGGAGGCTACGGCTCCCTGGCCTTCTACTCAGCCTGTGAAGCTGAGGAAACACTCTGCACGTGGTCAGCCTGAGAGGGAGGAGGGAGACAGCGAGGCACTGGGACACACCGACCAGTGACCTCCACACCTGGGATCCCCTCCCACTGCACGTCACGCCCCCGAGCCATCTGTCCAGCGCTACGCAGAGACTGGTTCTGCTCAACTCGAAGGCTAATCTACAGAACTGAAGAAAGCAGCATTTCAGAACAATGTCTGCTTTGGTCAGAGGGAGGAAAGCTGTCAAGAGCTGTTCGCCCAGAGGCATTCCCGAGAACACCCGCAGGCTCACCGCTGCAGCTTCCTGGCTGGATCACCCAGCAGCATGTCAGTTAGGCTGTGCTAACCGGAAAAAACCCAACCGGGCCTACGCAGGACACACTCAAACTGGCCTTGACCACAAGAGGCAGACTGTGAAAAACTCCCCAGTCTTCCACAGCGGAGTCCTGTAACAGTTCCTGTCTGCATCTGAAAAATTAGACATGTCGTAGAAAGCAGTGCCCTGAGTGGGCGCTCAGGATGCACACACAGTGTTCCTATCAAGCACCTCCAGGTCGATCGGATGCAGCATGAGGAGGGCAAGGGAACCAACCATCACACTGCCAACACCATAGGTGCACCTCAGGCATGTCACTGAGGACAGGCGATGAACTGCTCAGAAGTCACAACCTTGCCTGGGCCATAGCTTCGCTGCACTCAAGAATCCACTGGAACTTGAGTATCAAATACGACACACCGGTGCCTCCCACGTCCCATTCCCCAAATGAACGCATTACGTACAAAAAAATTCTCCACTTGAAATTCGTAAGTGTAGGGCTTCAAGGAGATGGCCAGCTGCTCTTCAGAAGCTGGGGAAAAGCCCACAGAGAACCGGCAGTGCAGGGGAGGGGGAGGCTCCTGGCTCCACGTCAGCTCCCAGACGAAGAACACGGACTGCTTACTGTGGATATTCTGCAACGAGAGGTGCGACCTGGGTCACAGTGCTGAGCCCCCCAGAGGACAGGCCTCCTTCAATGAAGGGGGTGCGTGTCAGGAGATGTTCCCAACTGAGCCTGTGGGTGCCTGTGGTCAAGCAGCACTGTACACTGGCTTGGTCCTGCCTGCCCGGCCTGGTGCAGAACCCTGCTCCCAGCTGGTAAAAGGTGCCTATGTTATAAAGCCTGACTGTATAACCTTCATAGCATCAAACAGCAGGAAAAAGCAGCTTCAGATTTCTGTTAGTACACAGCACACTCCCGCATGGCTCCAAAATGGGAGATCATTCTAACAGTCCAAATCCGACATGTGGGAGAGCCTGGTCCCACTGATGGCACTGCCTAGAGGTAGTGGAATCTTCAGGAGGTAGGGCTGGTGGAGGAAGGTGGGACCTTCCATTCCCACCCCTGCCCCTCCATCCCTCCCTTCTCTCGTTCCTGTCATGAGGTAAGCAGCTTTGCTCTGCCATGTACGCTCTACTACGATGTGTTGCCTCCGCGAAGGCCCGAAGGCAACAAGGCGGTGACCGTGCTCTAAGCCCTCTCCTCCTCCTCCTCTCAGGCATTGTGTCACAGTGACAGAGGCTGACATGGCCATCACCCAGTTTATATCCACACCAACCACTTCCTATTAACAAAATGACCTTAGAAACACGCGTGGTCAGATAATGGCCCAAACACCAGGGTCCTCAACTATACATCAGTGACAGGCTCAACAAAGATATGACGATGCAGAAAGGCCGAAAATGCCAAAGCTGCAGGCGCCACCAGGATGCTCAGATCCCAAGTCAGCATAACTTACCATGAAAAGCACACATGGATAGGGCAGGAAACACCAGGGAGCAAGAGCCTGGATGCAAGCCTCGGAAAGCCTCACTGCACAGTGCCATGGTGGCAGGCCTTTATCTACCACAGCATAGGACCATTAGGATGACAGTGTGCACAGATTAGCAGAGTCCTACGCAAGCCTGCATTTACATAAATCATGCACGATGCAGGGCGAATTCAAGAGTCAATTCTAAAGGACAGGCTCTTCCTAAGCCATCTGCTGCCCCCTCAGCCCTCCAGACCCACTTGTTCTACAAGTGAACCCCATATGCACGTGGCATGGCCACAACTCTGCCCCAGGCGCTCCTTGGTGCCAATGAGCTCTCCACATCAGCAGCAGGCTCTTCTGTGCAGCCTCTTCCTCAGCCTGCTGAGAAGCCAGTGCTCAGGCCGGAGGGCAGTTACCTGCTGGGACTGTGTGTTCAGGGGTATCAGTCGCAGGTCAGCAGCATGGCCCATGTCTTCCAGATTACTATCTGAGAGTTGAAAGTCCAGTTCTGACAGGTTCTGGACACAAACTTGCACATATTTCCTAAGGCAGAGAAACAAAGTGGGTCACTGTGACATTTGGGAACCCTATTGCCTGTGTTCCAGCCCTGCTGGGGGAGTCTGACTAGCCAGGGCAGGGAAGAGACGAAGATGTTGTACCAAACTTCCACCTTTGAATACACTGAAAAGGGCCAACATGAATCTTATACAGTAGTGACCCTCTGTGGGAAAGTGAACCTGGTGACACATAGTGCCCTAAGAGCCACTGAGTCACAGGAGGAGCAGCCCCAATGCACTCCCTCACTGGAAACCCCCACCCACTTCACCTTTGCTTCCGGGAAAACACTGAAAAGCAAGTCTTTAAAAAGACACGACATGGTAAAAAATAAAATAAATTTTTTTAAAAAAGGGGCCGGAGAGATGGCTCAGTGCTTAAGAGCACTGACTGCTCTTGCAGAGGACCCAGGTTTGACTTCCAGCACCTACATGGTGGCTACGAACTGTCCTTAACTCCAGTTCCAGGGGAATCCAAAGCCCTCTTCTGACCTCTGTGGCATTGCACATGGGTGCGCTCACATACATGCAAGCAATACACTTGTACACATAAAGTAAAAATAATAAATAAAATATTTCAAAAAAAAAGACACGACACGGGTGCACTCACATGCATGCAGGCAATATACTCATACCCATAAAATAAAAATAATAAATAAAATATTTTTTTAAAAACTTAAAAAGAAGAAAACAACAGATCTCCTTAGAGGTTTTAACAAAGCACCATGGGCTCTTTCAGCGATCACGGAGTTTTTACCCTAGAGGTGGCTAGCAACCGACCAAAGGTACAGGCCAGGGGAACTAATAACACAAACCGACAAGGACACACCAGTAGCCCAGGGGAACTAATAACAAGCCCGTGAGGACGCATCAGCACAGAGGGCCTCAGGGGGGTTGGACAACTGGAGGTGCAAATTAGTGGCTTAAAACAGAGAGGACGGGTAGAAAGAGATTGTCTGGTGACCAGAGGAGGACCTGGCTTGGACCCCACATCAAACCAAACACTGAAATGCCATCTGTGAGGCAGAAGGCAAGTTGGGAACAGGACAGAGCTACTGTAATTTCAGCAGGTCAGTAGCTCCATGGTGACATGCAGAAGCCCTAATGACCACCAAGGTCAGCATGCAGAACCAATCCCAGTCCATCTTAGGGAAGAAGCAGGCTGGACTCCATGCCACCTTACCGGGTTCCAGCAGAGAGGAGGGAGTGCGTGGTCCGGAAGGGCACACTGAATGTCAGGGCAACGACAGTGGAGTAGATTGACCACGGGCAGTCGATGGACACCTGGGAAGACAATGCCACCTTTAGCCAACCTGCCAACAGCAAAGCCCTCCATGGCCACCCAGCTGCATGGTGGCTGCCGGCCTCCTAGTCACGTTCTCTTGGTTCCCTGTCACTGTCCAGAGAGGGAATTCTGTGAAACATGTTCATTCTCACACAAACACACAAGAAACAAGGAGTTGCGAAAGCAACAAGAAACAGGCAGAACTGGGGTGGTCCAGGTGTTCCCAGCACCTCGTTAGTGCAGAGCACAGGCCTCTGGGCAAGAGCAAGATCACCTTCGCCACACGCAAGATGTCACTGTGCAGTAAGTGTCCGGAGACCCAAGTCAACTATGAGCCTTACTCAAAAGCAAGCCATTACTGGACCACTTCACCTGCCTGACACGGAACCTAGCGACAAGCTGACCAACGTGGGGGTTGGATAAATCCCCAGTGTGGTGTGTGGATAAAGCCAGGAACTCCCTCTGGCAGAAGAGGAGCAGATCTCAAGTTTGTTTTTATTCCCACACAGAACAGTTGATCTAGGGATGTCACCTTTGCCTCCGAGTTCTCTGCACAGGGTAAGGGAAGAAATCTCATGTGCTTTTCAAGGACTGCAAAGGCATAACCTCTCCCCAGGGAGAACTGCTTAATGCCTCAGAACACAAGGCCTCTAAATGACAGCCATCTAGGCCACTCCTACTGCTCCTGCACCTGCACTACACAATGTGAGAGGCTCAAAGGCCCTCATAATTGGAGCCCATGCCACAGGAGGTGGACGATGGCACATGACGCTGACAACACTCTCCAGAGCCTATTTCCCATGTGCCTGTAACCAGAGCCAGCATCTCTCTCAGAGCCCACCACAGTGGAACTGCTCCTGGTTGAGTTGACCTGAGGCCTGCGCGACATGAGCTCCTGAAACCTGGTCATGGGATCCATAGACCCATCCTTCTTCCCACAGAGACACGGTGGCTCTCACTCTAGTTGGGGTGAGGTCAGAGCCTTAATGGCTCTCGACAGAGGCCCAGGGCATAGCAGGAAAGCACAGGAGGGCAGGGTCAGACTCTGTCCCCTTCTCACAGATAGGTGAGGCTGCCAGCGCTCTACCTTGTGATCTGTGGTGACCATGCAGGGGCCAGCTCTCTGTGTATCCTTCTGTTTCCTGTGGGGCTCTGGCGTCCCCAGAGTACTGTTCCCCTCCACAGCTGTTGGAGCTGTTGGCAAAGACAGAACCTCCAGTTCAAACTCAATCACGTGGTATGAAGGCGCGGCAGGCAGACTGATGCTTGTGACCTTGTCAGAGGACTGGATCCGGAGCAGGGCGGTGGAGCTCTCCTCTGTGGGAGACAGAAAGCCACCTCAGACACAGGCTGTCTTGTCGCCTCCTACCATCAGGAGGCACTGCCAAGCATCTGCTGGCCTGTGTATGAAGGAACACAGTGCCAGGGGAGAGGCAGGGGAACCCAAGAAAGCCCCAAGGCTGGTTCTGCAGGAGGCCGGCAGGCCAGGTACTGCTCAGAGTGCAGACAGGTGGGGCAGCTCCCACATGGAGGCCTGCACACTCCACCCCACCACAGACCAACACCTGCCCAGAGAAGAGGAGGGGGGCTAGGATCAGTGCTTAAAAGCATGACCCGCTTTTGCTCTTTCGAAGTGGGTGGGCTGGATCAGGCTGGAGACGCGCTCACTATGGAGCATGGTCCGGCTACGAAGCATGGGGTATCCCCAGAAAGACTGGCGGCAGCACTTGGCACCCAGGGCACAAACCACGGTCAGTCTACTTCCCCAAATGTAACACCCTGCCCAGGAGGCAGTTTAAGCCACCTACAAATGCTGACCTCAGAGGCCAACACCACAAGTGTCAAGGCACACTGGCAGATGGCGGTAATGTCCAGTCATTCTCCCGACCTCGGTGTGCACAATGTCAGGGGTGCACCTCCCTGCCTCAAGGCTGGGTGGGGTCTTACCTCTTGAGTTAGAATAGATCATGGCTCTATTCTCTGCACCACACAAGATGAGCATGGCTTCCACGTTGCTGAGCTGGAGGCTGTCCCCGTTTTTTACTGTATAATGGCCAGTAGTGACAGTAAACTTGACTTTCTGAGGAATGCCAGCCAAAAGGCTATCTAAATGGGACAAGGCGGCAATTAGCATCACTGGACCCCAGGGAGCAGTCAGGTGAGGTGAAGAGGCTTTCTTTCTCCTACTGCACAGGGTCTGCTAACCCTAGACACACCACAATTCACTCCACCTCCACTCCTTGCCCTAACTTTCCACCTCAGTGCTGTGAACCACAGGACCACGGAAGACCTTGCTCCGAACAAAATCCCCAAGAACCTGAGGAGGCACCAGGACAGAGAAAGGAACTGGGCCGTGGAGCTGCTAGGCCAGCCGGCCCTGTGGGAAAGTGAAGCAGAAGGGGACCGGTAGGAGGCGGAGCCTGCGAACCCCAAAGGGCAAGGCCGCAGCAGGAAGGGGAGCCAAGCCTTGAGAGCTCAGGCTGTCTGCAGCACCATCACGGAAGAACCCCTAGAGCCAGAGTGCAGAGCCACACAGCCACAGGCGCCTGCTGGTGGCCCTGGCAGAAGCTGGAAAGCAGAACAGTAGGGAGAATTGAAGAGACAGCAGGAAAAGTGCTTTACCTTGTTTTGGTTTGTCTGGTTTTTTTGTTTGTTTTCCACAGAGGGTCTCCCTATTCCCCAGCTGGCCTGGAACTCGCTGTACAGACCAGGCTGGCCTAGATCTCACAGAAATCTGCCTGCCTCTGCCTCCCAAGAGCTGGGATTTAAAGGCGTCCGCCACCACGCCCAGCGTTTTTCTTTTTTGGTAAATTTTGTGTTGAATTTTTGTGTCTTTCGTACAGAACATCTTAATCATCTTTATACCCCTTCCCCACTGGCCCCTTCCCATAGCACCTCCCCCACACTGGATCTCATGCATTCTGTTATTTGTCTTAAGGCCTATTTAGGTTGTGTCCCCAGACGTCCCTCAGTGCAAGATCATCCACTGGGGTCTAGTCAGCCTGTCTAGAGTCCCTCCTTTAAGATCAGCACGTCCTCACCCAGCAGTGATCAGCTGACACTAGTTCTTCGGCTAAGATTGGGGCCTGCTGTTCACTTCCACAGTTCTGTGCTGGGTTTTTTTCTGCTTGAGTTTGCATGGGTCTGTGCATGCTGACACCACTGCTGTAGGTTCATATGAGTGGGGATCCCAGGAACCTGTAAGACTCTATTTCCTTATGGTCATGTACCTCCTCCCGTGGCTCTTATAATTTTTCACTCCCCCCTTCTGAAACAGTCCCTGAGCCCTGAATGGGCAGCGTTTAATATAGGAGTCCTGTCCAAGAACCCACACTCTGCAGACTCTTATTCTCTACACTTTGGCTTTTGTTTTAAATAAAAGAGGTTTATCATGGATGACAACGGTTCAAGGTCAAGGATCTGTATGTAGTTATGGCCTCCTGTGGCAGCCCAGGGCCTCAGCTTGGAGTGGTGCATATGCACTGTGTGACGTGTGCACTGTGTATGTCTGAGAGAGCACCAGAACTACAGTCCTTGACAATACTTCCAACCCGAAGAACGTTCATTCCCAGACTAAATCACAAAGACCTTTCCTCACTGGGGCCATAACATGCCATATAGACTGGGGTCACTTGTGAACACCAACTTCGTCTACTTTGAGAACTTCTGAACAGGACAGCAGCTCTGAGTCTCTCGAAGCTGTGCTACAGGGTTAAGCCCACTCAGAACTTTAAGGAGGAGACCTGACCAGAGTGTGAAGTACACCTTGTGTGCTGCCCCTGAAAGGGAGCTTGGACAGGATGCCAGTGTCTCAAGCTCCCAGCAGCATACTTTTGCTTCTTACCTCAGATACACCATGATTTACTAAGCACAAGCTAGTGACCACAGGGCAGTGACTATCTGTGATGGTGTGAATGAAAATGTCCCCCATAGGCTCCAAGTATTTGGACATTTTGTCCCCAGATGATGGCACTGTTTTGGGAGGTTTTAGAAGGTGTGGCTATCCTGGAGGAAGCATGTCACTGGGGGTGGGCTTAGAGAGTTCTTAAGCCTTGCCGGATCTCCAGTTGCTCTCTTGCTTCCTGTGCCTGCGTGATGATGGGAGAGCTTCACTTCTGCTGCTCCTGCTCCAGGCACCTCCAGCCACCTCCAGCCACCATGCCTCCCTGCCATGACAGACTGTAATTCCCCTGGAACCGTAAGTTCAAATAAACCCTTCCTTCTATAAATTGCTTGGGTCAGTGTTTCTATCACAGCAACAGAAAAGTGACTAACACACTATCCCAATGATCTGAGTCACAGCCAGTACCCTTTCCAGGCAAAGTTCCCACTATGTTTTCCTGGTTTTCTCTACAGGCAGACAGCCAAGGAGGAGCTGTGGAAAGTGGCATGTGAGACTCTCCCACGAACCCTACATGGCTTCTTGTGTGGCTGTAGGCCCCACTCACCAGCCAACGGCTCCACATGCAGCTGGGGCTCCTGAGAGTACACGTCATACTGCACGATGGGGTGGATGTGTGCAAGGATGAACCACACGGGACCCACTGAGGCCCGTAGCTGCCGTAGCGTGTATGTTCCAGGTTCCTTGGCCTACGGTCAAAACAAGGTTCCCAAGGTAAGGCTGGGTTTTCCTCTGGTCCAAATGCTGTCTGTCTCCCTGCAACCCTGTCCATGCATTCATCTTCACCCAGGCTGCTCCAAGAACTTGCTGGAACTCAACCCCTTTCTGAGCAACTGACACTTGTGGCTCAGCTTTAGCTTCCAATGAGGCAGACTCAGCATGAGGAACTGCTCACAGGCACACTACTGTGAGACGTTCAGCACTGCAAACCCCGCTGGACAAGATCAAGTTCATGCGGGGCAAAGGGGGTCCTCCCTCAGACCCTGTCCTCTCGTGACAGTGGAACACACAGGGCATCCTGCGTTAGGGCAAACAGTACAGTCCTGACACCCATATATCCACCAAACACAAACAGTTTAAAAGGGCATGCCGCCTTCAAAATCTCCTCAACAGCTGAGGGTGTCTTACTATACACAGGAAACAGCTAGGAAAATCCAATAAGCCAACTAGTTAAAAAGTTAATTGAAACCCCAAACAATTATCTTCATAAAAACTTCATTCAAGGCTGGATGTGGTAGCACACACTTAATCGCACTACTCAGGAGGCAGTGGCAGGCAGATCTCTGTGATTTGGGGACCAGCCTGGTCTACATAGTGAGTTCCAGGCCAGCCAGAGCTATCATAGTAAGACTTTGTCTCTCCCCCACAAAAAACACCAATCTCCTCCAAACAAACCAAAACAAAAAACCCATCCAATAGATGGGCATGGTGGTTCATGCCTGTCAGGAGGCTGAGGCAGGATTACTACGAGTTTGAGACCAGTCTGGGCTACACAGTGAGTTCCAGGCCAGCCTGGGATACAGTATAAGATCCTGTCTCAAAATAAAAACAAAACAAAACAACAGTAATAAATTTCATTCAAAAATCTATTAACAGTCAAAAAAACTATAAATGTAAAAGATGCTTTCTCTTGAAGGACAAAGAGAGAAAGGTGGTGAAGGGCAGAAGGCCTCACAGTGCTCAGTCTCCTGCCCCTTCTCCACCAACCTCAGAGCCATGTCCTGATCCCAGCCCAGCACGTACCTGGGTTCTGAATGCTATCTTGTTGGCTCCTGGCTGCAGAGTCACACTGTTGCACCTCAGCACATGGGCTCCGTCCTCAAGGGTCACCCCTGAGGGCGTCTCTAGAGAGGAGCCACTCTCCTGCCTCCTCAGGAGCATGTGGACATTCCTGCAAATGATGCCTGTGGTGTTCAAAGAGGTACCAGAGGGGCTCCTCTCCAGCATCTCCGACAACTCCAGGGCAGGCAGGGTATTCTGAGATGCAGGGAACAGGGAGGCCTCAGCCGGGAAGGTAATGATCCCATCAGACATCTTGTGCTTGGTCAGCCACTCAGCTGTCTTCCGGTAGTTGTTCTTCTCAATGCTGAAGTGGATGTTGATAGTAATCTGGTCCACACAGACAGGGATGGGCATCTGGCTGCATACCGTTATCTCCACAGTCAGAATGCCACCCGCGTGGACCACAGCGTTGGGAGGGTCAAAATGGAGATCCTTCAGCCGTGCAAATGAGTGCATGGGCAGCACGACCTTGTGACCTGCAAACAACACTTCCATGTTCCAAGCCTCAGTCACAGCTCCCGCTGGTGCTGGGAGGCAGGTGCTAACAGCTTAGCGAGTGTGGGTACTCAGAAGAGAGGTGGCAAGCTTCCTAACCTTCAGCCCTCCTCACACCACAAAAGCGGACTAAAAGAGACATTTAACTCTGGGAAGTTACCAAATTAACAGCACTGAAGGCAAACTTAGGAGGAACATAGGACAACTGCCTCCTCAAGTTTAAACTGGTCAGCAGTCTACTTCCCAGTCTTTTTCAAGGGATGCAAATACCTTCTGAACCTACTTACAGAAATTCACAAGTGAAGTCAAGTGTTCCACTTCCACTGTGTCCCTGGAAGTGAGTCTAGGCATTTTGCCAGACTGTGGAAACAGCGAGGGAGGCTGCTCAGTCTAAGACTGCAGCAGGGCTCTGCACACACACGCTCGCTCACCGCACCCTCTTCTGGCTTCCTTTCTACAAGTGCCTTGGCTTTGCCCAGAGAAATCCAATGCCACTGAACCACCGAGAAGCACTGGTAAGTCACTTAGTATTTAAGGGGCACTGGGGTGGGCTCGGTGGAGCAGTGTGCTTAGCATGCATGAAGTCAAGCCTGTGGGTCATACCATGCAAAAATCAACCAACCAACCAACCAAAGTCAGTCTGCCCATCAAGTAAAGCAGGCTTACCACAAGTTACTTGAAAAACAAGAGGCAGCACTTACAGAACTCATCTCATACAAAGATGCCACATACACCTCCCACACACAGCAGACAACCAGCAGAGGTGCACTAGTCTGCAAACCACAGCACCAGCCTCACGCCCTGAGAAACGCATGCAGGCAGCTCTACTGTGAAGGGAGAGGTAACCCACCTTCGCAGGCAGTGACCACACAACCAGGAACCAAAGCCAAGGGGGACGTACCACCACACACTCAACAACTGCTACAAACTGACCTGCATGTGGTGAGTGGAGCCCTCTCCAAACAATGGCTCTAGGAGATGGGTCTTTGGGAGGGGAATAGATGAGGCTGGGAGGCTCCCAAGAGCTTTCTCTCTTCTCTGGCACCACACAGGACACAGCATAATGGCAGCTATCTACCAGCTAGGAACAAGCCCTCACCAGAACCTGGCCCTGCTGCACTTGACTGTGGACCTCTAGCCTCCAGAGCTTAGAAATAAACGCCTGCTGTTTAAGCCCTGGGCCACAGTGCTTCACTATGGCAGCCTGAGCAGAGAGACTCAGTAACTATCGGGTTTTTTTTTTCCTTTTTCTTTTTTCAATCTTTTTAGTCTTTTTGAAACAGGGTCTCCCTGTAGCCCCAGCTATTCTGGAACTCACTATGTAGACCAGGCTGGTCTTGAACTCATGGAGATCTCCCTGCCTGTGCCTCCCTAGTGCTAGTGCTGGGATTAAAGGTATACACCACCATGCCCGGCTCATAGTAACTATCTTTAAAAAGGGCTCGTAGTCAATTAAACACAAGGAACAGAACTTAAAGCAGTTTAATCTTGCCATTCAAGATCAAGTGTTCTGTGTAAACACTGACCCTGATCTAAGCCTCCAGAGTTGTCTAACTTCATCTGGATGCTCCCATGAGGAGGCCCGGGGCAACTTCACACAATGAGCCAGTCTGTACGACAGTTGGCTCAAAGTGTTAGAGAACACTGAGAAACAGAGGAGATGCACACCACAGCCTCACAAGCCTCAACACACTAGGAGTAAGAAGCCAGTCACAGGAGACCCGTGTCATGTGAGGCTGTGTAAGAAGTAGAGAGATGACTGGTAGGGGATCCTAGGGTAAGTATGGGGCTTCTTCCAGGGTGATAAAATCAACCTTGTTGGTAAGTACACACATCATGTATTTACTAAAAGCCACTAAACTGTACACTTCAAATGGGTGAATTACATGATATGTGAACTCTACCTCAATAAAACTGTTGTAGTTAAAAGGAGTCAAGTGTCTTAAAAAAAAAGATACGGGAGTAAATCTTCTAAACCAAGAGAATTAAGACTTACAACCAAACATAACATGTGCACCAAGAATTAAACATTATGTGGGCCCTCAGTAGAGTACTTAAAGTACTTTGTGTGGGGCTGAGGAGCTGGCTCAGTGGTGAAAAACAGGCAGACCAGGGCTCTGGCCAGTCTAGAAACAGCAAGACCCAGATTCAGATCTTGTCCTCAAAGACAGACGGAGAAGTGACTACAGGCAACCTGATCTCAACCTCTGGCCTACACGTCCACCCACACATGCACGTACGCACACACACTTCATGTACTGGGTATGCGTACCTGTAGTATGAGGGGGCAGAGGCAGGAAGATTGTTGCAAGTTTAAGGCCAGCTTGGTCTACATTGTGAGTTTTTGACTAGCCAAGACTGCAAAGTGAGATTTTTTAATTTTTCTCTTTTTTTTGGTCTTTTTGAGACAGGGTCTCCCTGCAGTCCCAGCTGTTCTAGAACTCACTCTGTAGACCAGGCTGGCCTTGAACTCACAGAGATCCACCTGCCTCCTGAGTACTGGGATTAAAGGCGTGCGCCACCACACCCAGCAAGATCGTTTTTTTAAAAAAAAATTTTATTTATTATTTCAGGGCTGGAGAGATGGGTCAGCAGTTAAGAACATTGGTTGTTCTTGCAAAAGATCCAGGTTTGAATCCCAGCACCTACAGGGCAGCTAACAACTGTCCATAACTCCAGTGCCAGGGGATCCAACAGCCTCTTTTGTCCTCCACAGGCATTGCACAACACGGGTGCACTTACCTACCTGTAGGCAATACACACATACCCAGAAACTAAAAATAATAAATAAAAAACTATATATATATAAAAAATTTATTATTTTATGTGTATAAATGTATTGCTTGCACGTATGTAAGTGCACCCATGTCATGCAATGCCCGAAGAAATCAGAAGATGGTGTCAGATTCCTTAGAATTGGAGTTACAGATGGTTGTTAGCTGCCATGTGGGTGCTGGGATTTGAACTCTGCAAAACAGCCAGCGCTCATAACTGCTGAGCCATCTCTCCATTCCCAAGAGATCGTCTTAAAAAATAAAAATTATAGTAATTTATGGATTTTTTTTGAGACAAGTTCCCCCCTGTAGCCTCAGCTGGCTGGGAACTCATTATGTAGACCAGGCTGGACTTGATCCCATAGAGAACTGCCTGACCATGCCCTGCTGGAAATATTCTTGAGATAATCAAAGAAGTTTGAGCATGGACTCTTAGAGGTGTCAGAACCCTGTGGGCTCCTGTGAATGTTGTGGCGTACTTAGGGTGGAGCACCCTCCTGTCTGGGAGAAGCATGGTGAACTGTCTGAAGTCCTACACGTGGTTCGGAATTGGAGCACCTTTGAAGTTCAGCAAAAAGACAGACGCAAAGAAAGGCAGGCTCACAAGTGCCACAAGCCAGGCTGTGGGCACAGCTCACCCTCCTTTCTACCACCTTGAATGTGCGGTGACGCGACTGGCCACCATCTCACCTGGGTTGTCCTCTTGTTGGCTGGCAAAGCTGAGGATCTCCCGGCAGAAGTACTTCCGCTCCTCCTCCGTCAGGTGACGGTCACTAGCCAGAAGGCTGCTGGTCTGCAGGTAGCTGGAGTGGTGAGTTAAGGGCCAGGAAAGAGGACCTCACGGGAAGGACACCGAGGCAAAAAGACTTCAAAGCACGGCCCCAGGACAGCTGTCATGTTGTTTTTGTAAAAGCAGCATTAAAAACTCAGTTAGATTTGAAAGCAGCAGAGCAGACACTGTCTACACTCTACAAGATGCCTATGGAGGCAGGATTTTCCCTAATACCAGGTGCTGCTGACATACTCAGCTGTGAGCAATCTTCCTGTTTGGGACAATGGACTTAAGAATTCTTTTTTCTTTTTTTTCTAAATATTTTATTTATTATTTTTATGTGTACGAGTGTATTGCCTACATGTATATAAGTGCACCCATGTCGTGCAATGCCGTGGAGGTCAGAAGAGGGCTTCGGATTCTCCCGGAACTGAAGGACTGTTCGTAGCCACCATGTGGGTGCTGGGAATCGAACCCGGGTCCTCTGCAAGAGGCATCAGTGCTCCTAACCGCTGAGCCATCTCTCCAGCCCTTAAGGATACTTTTCAACTTGCCCAAGATGTTTTTGGCACTCTGCAAGCTGCTTCCTGGTATGTGTGACGGGCAGGGCCCAGCCCTCAGCCAGGTAATTTTTCAAAGCTCCCTGAAGATACACTTCCGCCTTCTGTGGCGACCTCTTCCTCCTTGCAAAGTCAGCAAATATAAGCTCGTTAGGGCTCACGAGGACCAGCTGTGGGACACATCATGATGCTACACGTATTTACACAGTTGTTCCCACCCCACCTGACAGAGCTCTGACACATGCCATAAAGGGCCTACCTGAGCAGTCGGCTCCTGGGACACCTCATGTGGCCCTTGGCACCTGACACTAGCATTATTCTCCTTCCTACTGAAGCTCAGGTCAGAGGAAATCAGCAGCCACTTTCTACTGACAGATGGGATGGCCACGGCTGGGAGAAGGGGAAGCTGTCCACAGTCTTCATGGTTGCCCACAGCCAAGGCATGCTGCCACACCACACGGGACCCATGCCAATGGTCAACATGGCTCAGCTATAGATCTCGGGTCATCTCTGACGGGGCAGAGGTGTGCTGGCTCCAGAGACTCAGAGGACCAAGGATTTGACAAGAAACATGTCTTACTGGATAAAACATTCCCAGGCCCAGGGAAACCATGAAGATGCTCAGGGTAAAACTAAGCCAAGTTTGCAGCACAAATTCTCCAGGGCCTACAGTGCCTCAGTGACAGTTTGGCCCCCTCATGCCCTCCCCAGAGGACGGGCTGCTGGATTCATTGGGAGCCAATACGGCCAAGTACTCCAGGGCATCCTTGGGAAGAGTCCTATCTCCACTGCTCTACTTGGCATCATGAGACTTCACCATTCCCTAATGAAATATATTCACAAATTAAGTAAATTTATTTATCATTTTTATTTTCTGTGTATGAGTGTATTGCCTGCATGTGTGTAAATGCACCCGTGTCATGCAATGCCCTCAAAAGACAGAAGGCATCAGATCCCCAGGAACTGGAGTCACGGACAGTTGTTAGCCATCGTGTGGGTGCTGGGAGTAAAACCTGGGTCCTCTGCAAGAGCAGTCGAGTGCTCTTAATCACTGAGCATCTCTCCAGCCCCACAAATTAAGTAAATTTAAACTTATCAGACTACAGTGGTTTATCAGGACTCTTTCAGTCTTCCCAACAATCTCTGTTCTAGGTGGTGGTTGTTTTTGAGACAGCATCTCCCTGTAGCTCCATCTGGCCTGGAACTCACTATGAAGACAAGCTGGTCTTGATCTCACAGACATCCACTTGCTTCTGCCTCCTGGGTGCAGGGACTACAGGTACATACCACTACACCTAGCTAACCTCTGTTTTTAAAAGGGTGCAGAATTTCCACACCTCTTCATTTACTATCTCTAGTACTGGATGGACCCCCATAGACACCCACCAAGTCCTCCAGGGTCTGGGGACCCTAACAAGGAGACATCATCACCCAGCCACTCTGTGGTCAAGCTGGATCAGGACCCCAGGTCCTATCTAGCAGGCTAACGAATCTGGGCCTCTGGATACAGCAGAGGCCACATATACTAACCTCACAGCACCTGAAAACGAAGCTTCTCCACTTCAGGAGCCACACCTGACTCCCTCCCTATACTTCCTCATGACCCTAACCCTGCTGGGTGACAGCTGGCTGTTCCAGAGAGCTTGGAGGGTCACTTAAGTATCTACAAGTCTCTTTCCCACAATGCATATCGGTCCTTTTTTCCTCTACTAAAATTGCTTTAAATACAGACTTCAAAATTTTGTTTCGAAGATGCGGATTTTCTTTTGAGAAAACACAGCCAAGTCTCTTTTCCTTTATAACTGTTAGCTCTTTGTGGTGCTTTGAAACAGAACCCTGCTGCAAGCTGGGCCTTATTTTCCCCAGCAGACTTACCACACACACTAGGAATATTTAAATTTTGACCCTCTTCTCTAGACTGAAAATGCAATGCTGGAGTGTGGCTTCTGCATCCTCCCAGCCATCCCTCCCATGTTTCCAACAAGTGTGTGATAGGCTCTAGAGAAGGCCCACACAACAAAGGGCTCCAGTTGCTGACCCTTGGGAGGTGGGCTTCAAATACTTTCTCATAACTGACTTCTTTAAAGTTACAATGTTTTATGTGTGTGTGTAATCTGACATATATGTAATTACTAAGTTCAATGAAATAAAAGCATGTCAAAGGTAAGTAACAATCATTAAGGTAATAAGCCAAAACCTTTCCATTTGGTTTCTGGAAGAAACTTAAAATGATGGCCAAATAATGGATTCCACATGTTTCCACCTACCAAGTTACATAGACTTTATAAATAAGCCCGTATGTGAATATTCTCATGCATATATATGAAACACTCAAAATGTAAAGAAGAGTTCACGATCAATTACATGTAAAATTCTGCCAGGTCTTTCCCAACCAGCTTGGCAGATCGAATTCTCCCAATACTCGTGTACATCTCAATAGTGGCGTGGGACAAGTCCTGTGGAAAAGTAGAAAGCAAAATCATATACTTGAAAGTTTTTAAAGAATTACTTTTAATTTTGTGGGGGGAGGGTATGTACATGTTTATGCAGTATTAGCAGAGGCCAGAGGCATCAGCTCTCCTATGTGAAGCTGGAGTTACACTTGACTGTGAACTACCAGACAAGGGTTTTGGGAACTGAACCTGGGTCCTCCGCAAGAGCAGTAAGTGCTCTTAACCACTGAACCACCTCTCCAGCCCTGTACTTGAAGTTTTTGTTTTATTTTAAGACAGAATCTCCCTGTAGTCCCAGCTGGCCTGGAACTTGTTACATAAACCAGGCTGTCCTCGATCTCACATAGATATGCCTGCCTCTGCCCCTGCTAGGATTAAAGGTGTGTGCCGCCCCCACTCCCTGCTAATTTAAACCTTTTAAAATCAAGCAGATAGTTCTGCCCAAGCACAAATGGGCAATCTGGGCAAAAGTATTCATCATGTGCTCTTATCCAACAGTTTCTACTTACTGAAGAGGCAAACCCATGAATGAAACTCTAAGTATTCCTCATTCCATTTGTGCCTAATTATGGTCATGGTCCCAGGGGCACTGATGAACACGTGACGAACAATTACCCAGAGTTTTATACACAGCTCCCTTGGGCATCAAAGGAACTACTAAGGCCAACCAAAGGGGGAGGGGGGTCTCAAGTATCATCAGTTCATCCAGTTCAGAAGGCCACATGGAAGAGCAAAGTCAGATGGACTGAGTGGCCCTATGGGCAGACTGGGACCCTTGCCATCCTTACCAAGTAGTGCTTTTCAAAGGCTTCCACCGATGACAGAGCTTCCTGGAGTTTCTTATAAGGACTCTGAGCTGTGTTGGCTGAAACACAAAGGAAGTACACACCCTTATCCAGCAGCAGCACGGACAGTATGTGCGCTTACAATTGCTTTCAAACCGCAGGGAGATGACCTCACTTCACTCTTGCGGAAATCGCAAACGCAGCAGTGGAACTGGCATTTTGATGGTTAATTGTTTCCAACTGTTATATTCACAGAACAGCCCATACCCTTCCCGGAACGCTGCTCTCAGAACTTTGAGACCAGACACCTGAGAAGCATGCAGCACAAACATCCAGCAGGCCACAGCCTGTGAACAGTGCTGCTCTCGGTACACGGTGTCCTTGCCGCGCTCTAGTGCGATCATACCTGTTTCAGGTCGCTCAGCTCCCAAACCTGCCAAAAGATCAACGGTCCTGTTGAGATCTTCTGAGTTGGGGCCTTTTTCTGATGCAAGTCCACACAGGTACCCTAAGGACTTTAGCTGTTGAGGTAAACCCCAATTTCAATTCATTTGCCATAAAGTTAGCAGGTGACCCACAAATCCAAGTACATTCTGGAAGAAACTCAGCTTTCTCATCTAGATGACTCCTGTCTGCATTAACACCATCTCACGAACTGCTGGACTTGCCCCTTCTCCAGGATGGTCCCAGGGCAACCTGTGCTCCACACTCTCCCCGTCTCTGCTCCCTGTGCCCCGTGCCCTACCCCAGCACCCACCCACCACATGCTGGCCCATACCTGCATTTCTACAGCCTGCTGCCCACTAAGCCTTCATACCTGTCCATCCCCGACAGAGGCACTGTCTGTCTGCCAAATAAGCAAGCAAGCATAAGAAACTGTGCCTCTGTGGCTGCGACACAAGGTAAGGATGTGTGTCTCTATTCTGCCAGCTACACAAGCTAGATTTCTCTAAATACATGCACCTGCTACTCTGGCAGCTGCAGAGACAACACGAGCACTCTGTGCCCAGCAGCAGCACCTTTTCTGTGGCGTAGCTCCACAGTCCCACCATGTGGGCGATGTTAGAGTCTATCTGCGCCCGATCACAGCAACCTTCTATCCTCTGCAACACCTCCAGACAGCTCAGAAACACCCAGCAGTCCAGAGCACCAGGAGGGACGGAGACCTGTGAGGGCACAATGCAGGCACGTGAGGACGCTGCTCCAAGTGCAAAGCTACGTGTCCACAGCTTTCAGCCCTCAGCAGATGCCCAGTGTGAGAGGGCCATGACCCAAAAAGTTACAGGCTCATCAGGGAGACAGGAGCGACCTGCGTACAAACATGTCCTTGGGCTGCGTGTCTGAATACTGAATGACTCAGCAGGTATACAATTTTCAGTTACACAACTTAAAACCTTGAAAGACTGACTAATATCACCTAGTTCAGCATGAGAACTGGCTATGCCTTTCTCAGAAAGGACATTAGTGTTCAATGACATTCAACAGTGACAGCTGATGCACACACATGATCAAGGTACTGTGAGTGTAAAAGAATCCCACGGCCTAGAAGACGCACACGAGAACATTCATGATGAACTTCATCCAACGTCAGCATGTGCTTAAAAAACAATCCCAGGGGAAGCGGGCAGAGAAACAACATTTCGTCAGACGAATGCGAGGAGAGACCATACCGGAGCCGGCGGCAGCAGGGTACAGGTAAGACTGGTGACGTGCATGGTGGCACTAACATCAGAACCTACAGGGCCACAGCTGCACTCCAAACTCCTAGTCAGTGTCAAGGGCCCCTGGAAACCAAAGCCACCCACAGACAGCAGCAAACTGACCGAGAGACCTTACCACAACAGGAAAGGGGCCCAATAGGGGACAGATGATTCTTCGTGCCTCTGTTTTGTAAAGAGCAAACACCACTCTGTTAAGTTTGAACAACAGCAGCAGCAGCAGCAATAGCCTTTTCTAAGGAAAAACCACACAGGCAACACGTCCCTACACCAACATATGCCTAACAGCAAAGACATGGACACCTCCTCAAACATGCTGCCTGTGGGAACCTCGCTGCCTTCCCCGAGGCTTTGTGTGGCTCCGCATCCGTCAGTGGCGGCGCGGCTCTTTGGGGGCCTGTGCTGCAGAGCCTGCTGTCCCTGCTGTCCCTGTCCTACTCTTATTCTGCCTTGAGCTCTCACTGTCAAAATAAGGCATGCTCTATTTACAGACAAGGGGTCCTCCACCACTCATCAAAGAAGCTTCTTTCTGCAGCTGATGAAGACCGTTACAGAGTTCCACAGCTGGTCAAATGCACAGAATAAGTGTCTAAGAAATGCCCAGCCCTAACTGACACAATCACAATGCAACCTCTATACTTAAGGCTCAGGGAACATGGTGGAACAGGGGGTAGAGAAAATACTGATATATCTCTCAACTCTCACCAGTGAAGCTTTCACATGCAACAGATGACAAACCCAGAAAGCCACAACTGGCCAAAGTGTAGAGAATACAAGACTGCAGAGTACATGTCCCTGGACAGGACTCCTAAATTAACCCTCAGCTACTCAGGACTCAGGGACCGCTGTGGAAGAGGAGGCAGAAAGCATGTAAGAGCCAGGGTGGTGGATGACCACAGGGAAAAAGTTTTCCAGACTGCTGGGAAGTTACTCATATGAGCTCTCAGCACTGGTAACAGCATGCACAAGACCCAAGCAAGCTTAAATGAGACAAAATCCCAGCACTGAAGTGGGGAAATGGGGGGCTGGAGAGATGGTTCAATGGTTAAGAGCACTGGCTACTCTTACAAAGGCTAGGGGAGGCAAACCCTCAGCGTTCAGTAAAAGCCCTAAAAGCATGTTTCCCTGACCTGGGAATGACACCTGTAAAACTGTATAAAGATGCAGATGAGTGCCAGGGTGGCACACCGATGAGGCAGCAGGGCCTCTAGACAGCTCAACATGCAGAAAGGACACAGTAAAGTTCAGCTGCCATGTCTTATAAATAACAACAGACCTGAGGTGCAGTGCAGTGACTAAACATGGGCTTAGCATGTGCAGGCACCCTAGCCCCCCCCTCCCCCGCCAAAAAAAGAAAGAAAACCAAGAGGTAAGGATATCATTCCAGGGCCAGGTGTGGAGGTGCATGTCCAATACTAGGGAGGCAGAAGCATGCAGGTCTCTGTGAGTTTGAGACCAGCCTGGTCTACACAGAGAGCTCCAGGTCAGTCAGGACTACACAGTATGAAGGAATCAGCACAGACAGTTCTTAGAGGGAGGTTTATAGCCAGGAGTCCTAGATTCAAAACTCAAAGCAGGCTAGGGGTCTGGCCAGCACAGCGTGCTTAAGGCTCTGGTTTAATTCTCAGTACCAGGTCACCCGGGTCAGCTCACCCAGCCCTGTCTTAGAGCTGAAGTTTCAGACCAGCCTTCCAGCACAGACATGAAAATAGGAAATAATCCACCAGAAAACCAAGCCAGACACAGGGAGTCTGTTTGAGAGTGGGAGCAAATGTGCAGAAAAATTAAATGATTTTGAGTTTTTAAATTTTTAAATCTTTCCACAAAAACTTAACTTAGGCTATCACAGGGGGCTAGAGAGATGGCTCAGTGGTTAAGGGCACTGGCTGCTCTTGCTGAGGACCTGGGTTTGGCTCCCGGCACCCACATGGCTGCTAACAACCATCAGTAACTCCAGTTCCAGGGGGTCCAACGCTCTCTTCTGACCTCTGTGGGCAACGTACAACATGGCTGCACTTAACATGCAGGCAATACCCATAAAATAAAAGTAATAAAATTAAAAAAAAAACAACAGGCTATCACAACCCTATGGGGAGGGGGGGGAGAGAGAGAGAGAGAGAGAGAACCCTACAGAAAGAGGTTACCCAAGTACCCAAGACACGAAAGGACACATCTCTCTGAGGCCTTCACCCCTGAAGGAGGTGAGCTCCCAAGGGCACATGTGGCTAGAGCTCACAGCAGGAAGGGTTGCTGCGGGCACTGTGCAAGGCTGCCCTTAACCCTGTCACCCCCCATGACTGCTCTATGGCTGCCCTTAACCCTGTCACCCCCCATGACTGCTCTATGAATGGAGAGGACATCCAGGTGACAGTGGATATCTGTTTCCACCTCAAGGAACATGGAACCTAAAGGGGAAAGTAAGCGATTCCAGTCTCAGGAGCAAGGGGCAGATCAGGCCTGGACACTGACCACCTGGAGTGTAGCCCACCTTCCTGGCCGCTGCCCTGCTGACTCAATTCCCACAGAAGAACCCTACTGGCTAGGCAGGCTAGAGCATTAGCAGAGAGAGCACACGTCCCTGAACTGAGCTCCATCTGCACACATTCCCTGAATAGAGGTCAAGTGTGCTAAGGGGACACTTATTGGAAGAGCCAAGGGAACAGAATATGGATGGGATGCCAGGGTGCTGGATCCAGCTGCATGCAGTCAAAGAGAACAGGGCCAGGAAGTGGGCTACTATAAGAAAAGACTGAGCAGAAGCACACCAGGGAGGCACAGCCTTGCCTGAACTCTAGCATGCAACTTTAGACAACTCCTCCCAGATGAGCACATTACCCTTAAAAACTGCGAAGATTAGCCAGGCGTGGTGGCGTGTGCCTGTAGTCCCAGCACTCTGGAGGCAGAGGCAGGTGGATCTCTGAGTTCAAGGCCAGCCTGGTCTACATAGTGAGTTCCAGGACAGCTGGGGCTACAGAGACCCTGCTTCAAAAAAAAAAAAAAAAAAACTGCAAAGATATGCAAAAACATGATTCAAAGCAGGGGTCAGTGTTCATTCAAGGAAAGGTCAACCTCACCCAGCACTGGGTGGGCAGGGGAATCAAAGCACCTAAAACAACACAAAGCAGTCAACGTGCCTTCAGTGGACTCCGCTCCCCTTCCCCCTGCAACCCTGAACCCTCCATACACCCTCCCAAGAAGAAAGGAGCCGGCACATCACTAACTTCTCAGCTTTCTCCAGTCCACAGTGACGCCTGACCTCCTCTGACAAGGGCCAGAGGCACTGCTCACCTCAGGAGACCAGCTAGGAGAGAAGACGTCACCCACACAACCTCTTCTGCAACCACTCGTCTGATCTGCCACACATAAACAACAGGGGCCACGGCCGTCAGAAGGGGAGCTGCGGGCCCAGGACACCGGAGGCCGTGGTAGGCTTGTCAGAGCCTTTCCACTTTCCTGCCCTGTTCTGCTGGGGAAGCCACAGCCTCCACCAGTGGCTCTTCACCTCCAGCTTCCAGAATGCCTGGAGGAAAGCAGGGCAGAAGGATGTGGCTGTGGGCATCTGGTTCCCTCCAGCAGAGCTACCTGGAGACAGGGGTACAATCATTGTGCCGTGACAGCCCCTCCTGGGCACCTGGCTCTGTGTGCGCAGGCCACTGCCTGGCTCTGGGAGGTCTCTGCAGATCAGTAGCCACAGAACTATAGTATAATGCACTGAAACCATTTGAAGAAGATTCTTGTTTTTATTGTTTTGGTTTTTTGTCTTTTTGAGACAGGGTCTCCCTGTAGCCCCAGCTGTCCTGGAACTCACCATGTAGACCATGCTGGCCTTGAACTCACAAAGATCTGCCTGACTCTGCCTCCCGAGTGCTGGGATTAAAGGCGTGTGCCACCATGCCCGGCTTGAGGAGGATTCTTTAATCCTAGGGTTGGTGACAAAGCTGGGCCCACACCCAGGGTCTGGTTTACACCATCGTCTCTGGACCCCTACACCTACCCCCAACTGGATAACAGCTCTTTAGAAGATTCTGATTTCAAACTCTAACACACACCCCAATTTTATCCTTCCAGGCAACTACTACAACAAAATCTAAATCAGATGAACAATCTGCACAGTCAGAGCCCTATTCCAGTGATGAACAGTGTTCACAGTCCGTCCCTAGTCTAAGCAAAGCAGACTCTCCATCTGTGCCATTACAGGTGCCCAGGAGAATCGTGTTTTGTGGTGAAGAATGAGTTCTCTTTATTTACATATTTAAGGTAAGAATAATTTGATAAAAATTCTTGAGTTTGTGAGTCAAGGCTAGTCTCCAAGCTCTGAAGTCAGAACTTCCCCTCTAGAGAGTAACTAAAACAACTTGGTGGGTGAGAATGTTTCCTGTGCAAGCATGAGGACCTCAATTCAAATCCCCAACATCCTCGTGAAAAGCCAAGCACGCAAAACCAGGTGTGGTGGCATGCACCTTTAGTCCCAGCACTCAGGAAGCAGAGGCAGGTGGATCTCTGTGAGTTTGAGGGCAGCCTGGTCTACACGGTGAGTTCTAGACCAGCCTGGTCTACATAGTGAGACCCTGTCTCAGAAGACCAAATGAAATAAAACCAAGTACGGCTGCACATAGTGTGGCCTCAGCAATGGGGGGGAGATGGGCGGGTCCTGGGAGCTCACCCGCCGGCCCAGCCCACATGGTGAGTTTCCAGTTCAGAGGGGCCTGTCTTGAAGGAACAAGGGGACAGTGGTAGAGGAGGACACCATGGCTCTCTGGCCTCCAAAGGCATGCACCTACACCACAAGCATGTACCCCAAGACACACACACACCCCCACACAAAATTAAACCTCAGGATTATCTCAGTGCTTCTGAAATAATCTTAAGAGATTTAGTCTTTCTGTAAGAAACAGTATATTTTAAAGTGAAATGGAGATCTTCTTTAAAGGTTAAAAGCTCATTCAATTTTATGTCTTACAGGGTTTATACTGAGTTCAATGTTGTATAACTGTACGTATTCAACTGTGAACCTAAAAATTTACAGCCACTTTTGAAAGAGATGCATCTTTGCTCTGGAAACTTTTATTGAGTATGTTAAAGCTGTAACGAAACGCTTCTTCTAATCATGTGGTTATTAAATAAATAATTAAAAAAAAAAAGATTATTTCAGGACCGGGCATGGTGGCATACGCCTTTAGTCCCAGCACTCGGGAGGCAGAGGCAGGCGGATCTCTGAGTTCCAGGCCAGCGGGGTTACAGGGAGACCCTGTCTCAAAAAGATCAAAAAAAAAAAAAAAAAAAAAAAAAAAAAAAAAAGTACACGTTGGGCCTGTTATTTAGTATTGTAGGGTATACAAAATGTTACTATACTATCAAGCATTATCTTACCAAAGTTTTAGCTAATGGAACAAATTTACAGCTGTGACTTGAATCTGAACTGCCCCTCCCCGAGGCTCATGTCTGAACTATTCTCCAGCTGGTGGTGCTGAGAGGTTGTGGCACCTTCAAGAGAAGGTGGAGTAGGTCAATGGGAAGACTCTTGAAGGCTACAGTCTGCCCTTGGCTCTGGTTTGCCCTCTGCTTCCTGGTCCTCCCCGTGAGGAGCCTCCACCCCACTCTCTCACCATCATGATGGACTGAAACCCTCTGAAGCCAAGAGCCAAAAGAAATACTTTTCTAAGCTGTTTCCATCAAGTGTGGTCACAGCAATGCTCAAGTGACTAACACGATGCTCTTCACACCTGCTATCAAGGGAGCCTCATGACTGTGCCCTGGGAACCTTGTGGCTTGTCACAGGATGACATCCCCCCGGATGCGAATGGTGAGGGTTTTATATCAGCATTCTACGGCTCTGGGTAAGGCATCTACCCACTCTGGAGGTCTCAGTTGGAAATGGAGCTGCGGAATTAGCATTCTGCATATACACATGTGAATGTCCTGGGTGAAGAGGTCACAGGAACACCTTATCACTAGTGCACATGGACTCTCAGCAATGAACACACCCGCTGCCCCTAGGTGGATTCTTCTATCACCAAAGATAAGCAATTCAAAGCTCCTTTCACTCACTGGCTTCCCTACACACACATAAGGGTACCACGCACGCACGCACGCACGCACGCACACAAGCACTCACTCATCTTACATTAACCTTAGTGCCACTCAACAATGAACAACACTGGCCATGTGTTGTTCACACTGCCAACTGTGCACAGAAGCAGGCATGTGAGAAGCATACGGAAGTGCAACAAGCACCCGTGTGCCACCCTGGTGTCTCTCGGTACATAACTGGTAAACACTGTGACCAACTGTGTATGAGAAGTACACAGGGAAACTAAGAGGACTGACCTGGGCCAATGTGAACGCTATCACATGGAGAGGAAAAATTCCTTTCTGAGAGTTAATCAATGGAAAAGGCAGCTAAGCAAAGAACACTAAAAATCAAGAACATTTAGAAAACACAGTTTGCCCTAAGCACAGGAAGTCTGCAAGGGATACTGAGTCCTGAGCTTCCTGTGTGTTCCACCAGGAGAGGGCTGGTGGGGAGGGGAGCCGACTCACTTCCAAGAGCTTCAGCTCCTGCACGCAGCTGTGCAGCAGCTCCAGTGCCCGCTGAGCCACCTCCCAGGGCCGCTGCAGGAAGAGCAGCAGGGTGCACTGGCGTGAGAACAGGTAGCTTCGCAGGTCCAGCAGCGTGGCTTCTTGCTTCTGGATCAGCTCCCGCTTCTCCATGTCTATGGGTTTGCGGAGTACCAATCCATTCCAGCTCTTCACCGGCTGGCAGAAAAAAGTCAGCCAGTTGGCACCATCTAAACAAACACACATCATGAAGGATGCTGACCACAGGCACCTCACCTGACTGAGGTTCATGCTCAGGACCTCAGCCTCCTGGAGGAGCAGGCAGCTTCGCAACCAGCTACCGCTGGTCCATAGCCTCACCTGTTGGCTACTGCCTTGGGGTTGGGGTGGTTTCCATAAGCTCACCCCCGCTCAAGTCCTGATACTGATGGCTGAGCACAGAGCCCTACAACCTAGGCACAGTGCACAGCATCCACCCTGACACCGACACTGGAACTGGGGACACCTCGGCCCTCAGAGGACTCAGAAGGCTCTGGGCTGCACTGTGTCCAGGCTGCCCCCCTCAGCTAAGGCAGGAGCAGCCTCCCACCTGACCATCCTGGTCTCCTCACTCGCCTCCTAGCTTCCCACCAGCTTCCCGAGCAGAGGTTCTAGAGAACAGGACAGAGGAACAGGCAGGAGGGGGCAGCAGCCAGAGGAAAGGCACTTCTTGTCAACATTTCAACCAGGTCCTCAATTCTAAGTCACAGCCTTGAGACTAAATATGATCTTAAAACAAATGTTGGAATCTACAATAAAAAAGACATCTAATTCGTATAAAAACATCCAACCTTCTTCTACTCCAACAGACGTGCTGGAGCCACTTCATGCTTGTTTCTACGAGGAAGTGTCCTAACCTGGGGACCGACACACTGAGCATGTGGCGTGCACCACCACAGCTTGTAGCATCCCTCAGAGCTGTGGCTGTCGTGGTGGGGCAGCACCCAGGTAAGTGCCTCACAGACTGGTTTCCACAGTCATTGCCATGTTCCATTCAGGCCTCTGGGCAGATGCCATCTTCAGGGTGGGGTGGGGGCCACCCAGCTGGCTAAGCTAAAGGCCCCTTCCCCATGTCCCTGCCCATGGCCTACAGCTACTGTTATGCACATGAAGCTAGGCTCATTCGGTCCTCGAGGGATGTCATGAGGGCCGGATTCTCTTTGCTGCTAACTACACCTAGAGTCATGCCTGGCATGGATGGGCACTGTGCACAGGTCCTGAGCCATCCTTTCATTCAGCTATAAAACTTGGCCTGGACTTATCCTTAGACTCTATAAACTGCCCCACATTTATTTCTAAATCGAAGAAAAACAAAGAAATTCTATGAAATGTAAAATATTATATTCAAGAGATGTATACGTTAAATATGGATATGCAACAAAAATACAAGAAATAATTTTACCTTTTCCAATTCTTTTTAAAACTTTTTTATTTTTAAAATTTATTTTTATTATTTTATGTGTATGAGTGTATTGTCCGCACGTGTATAAGTGCACCCATGTCATGCAATGCCCCACAGAAGTCAGAAGAGGGAGTGAGATCACCGGGAACTGGAGTTACGGTCAGTTGTTAGTCGCTATGTGGGTGCTGGGATTCAAACCCAGGTCCTCTATAAGAACAGCCAGTGCTCTTAACCACTGATCCATCTCTCCAGTCTGGCTTTTCCAAGTCAAAATTTAATTAGTAAATGCTTTCTTTTGGTTATAGGTTGATATCCCAATCTTAGTCAAGTAAGATAGGCAAACTACTTCATAAAGATTGGTTTCAGCTGGGTGGGGGGGGCACATCTGTAATCCCAGCATACTTATAGTCCCAGCTCTTGGGAGGCAGAGGCAGGCAAATCTCTGTGAGATGAAGCCCAGCCTGGTCTATATAGTGAATTCCAGGTTAGCTGGGGCTACAGGGAGACCCTGCCTCAAAAAAAAACCCAAAAACAACAACAACAAAAAAAAAAACCAAAAAGGATTGGTCTGGAACAGGGGTCAGTTAGTAACACTTTGGGACCTGTCTCAGAACTGGGACAGTCTGAGGTTCTTAACTGGGGTACAGTCCTCAGACATCACTGCCTCCTTTAGACACAGTGACACAGTTCTCAGAAACATGTTCAGCACAGCACTGTGTGAGGCACCCAGGAGGAAACAGCCCAAATGCCCAGCACCAGGAAGTACTGAGCAAATTCTTGAGAGGTAGCTGAAATGCAGTGCATCTGTTACAAAGATAGCCTGACTCTGCATGTGGGAGAGACGCTAAGACTAAGTGTTACTAAGAAAGAAACAAGAATGTCTCAGTAAGGTCTGGGGGGTGGCTCAGTGGTCAAGAGCACTTGCCACTCTTCCAGAGGACCCAAGTTCAATTCCCAGCACCCACACTGGGCAGTTCACAGTCTCCTGTAATTCCAGCTCCAGGGGACCCAACACCCTCTTCTGAACTCCACAGGTACCCATTCACACATGCACACACACATATACACACTCATAAATGAAAATTAAATCTGAAAAAAATGCCAATAATATGATGGCATTCTACACCAGTGAAAACAGGAAGTGTTTGTGTGTACGTTTGTGTGTGTGCTCATGTGTGTGCAGGTGCATGACTATGTATGTGCACATGAACATGGAGGCCAGAGGTCAACAGTGGGTGTCTTCCTCAACTGCTCTCTACCTTAGTTTTGAGACCGGGTCTCCACTGAACTTGACGCTTGCTGACTGGGTAGACTGGCTGGCCAGTGAGCCCTAGGGATCTGCCAGGCTCCACCCTCTCAAAGGTAGGACTACAAGCATGTGCCACCATGCCCAGCCTTCAGGTAAGCAATGGGGATTCAACTCAGGTCCTCACATTTGCCTCAAAGGTGCAAACTGCTCCAGGGCAAGCACTTTACCATGGAGTCACCTCCCCAGCCTTCAACTGATTCTTCATTTATAAGCTCATTGTACAAATTTTGCAATTTTAAAAAAAGAATTTTTTAAAAATATTTTATTTATTGTTTTTATGTGTATGAGAGTTATGTCTGCATGTAAGTAAGTGCACCTGTGTTGTGCAATGCCTGTGGAGGACAGAAGAGGCCGTCAAATCCCCTGGAACTGGAGTTACAGTTGTTAGCTGCCATGTGGGTGCCAGGATTTGAATCCATTTGCAAGAACAGCCAGTATTCTTAACTGCTGAGCCATCTCTCCAGCCTCCCTTCCACCAATCTTATAATGACCTTCCTTTAATATTTTTTTTCTGCTGAGCATCGTGGTGCATGCTTTTAATACCAGCACCTGGGAAGCAGAGGCAGGTAGATCACTGTGAGATCGAGGCCAGCCTGGTCCAAGACAAGCTTGGACTACGAGAGACCGTATCTCAAAAACAATTTTTTTTTTTGTCTTTTTGAAGCAGGGTCTCCCTGTAGCCCCGGCTATCTTGGAACTCACTGTGTAGACCAGGCTGGCCTTGAACTCACAGCAATCTGCCTGCCTCTGCCTCCTAAGTGCTGGGATTGGAAGCATGGTCCACCATGCCTGGTACATTGTTTTTTGTTGCTTCTCTTCTCCCCTCTTCTCATCCTCCCTTTCCTTGTGCCCTCCCACCCCAGGAGCCTCCTCTGCTTTCATGTGCAGGTATCACCTCCCCCATCATGGTCTCTCATATCTAGTTTCATATCTATACCTACTTTAAAAAATATTTTGTTATTTTTATGTGAACGAGTGTATTGCTTACATGTGTGTAAGTGCACCCATGTCATGCAATGCCCGTGGAGGTCAGAAGAAGGCGTCGGATTCCCCTGGAGCTGGAGTTATAGATGACTGTTAGCTGCCATGTGGATGCTGGGAATCGAACCCAGGTCCTCTGCAAGAGCAGTCAGTGCTCTTAACTGCTGAGCCATCTCTCCAGCCCCTCTATATCTACTCTTATACCCCTTTATTTACATACATCCAAATAAAGGATCCTCATTTGTGAGAGAACATGCATACAGTTTTGTTTTTCTGAGTCTGGGTCTCCTCACTTAATCCAATACTTTCCAGATCCATTCATTTTCATGCAAATTTTTTAATTTCATTTTTCATTGTAGCTGAATAAAATTCCACTGTGTATGTATGCCAAGTTTATTTTCTTTTTTCTTTTTAAAGGGTTTTTTTGACTTTTTA